>NW_027506709.1:0-36289 GCF_021521415.1 Bidens hawaiensis
ATCCCCTATCAAATAGATAGCCATTCACCTGAAAACTAAAGGCTGTTGGGGTGTGATTGGATTTAAATCGTCTTTGGAATATCATCAGAGAAATGATATTATTATTCAGCTAAAAGCTTTTCAGATAGCTTAAAGTTTTTCAAATGAAAATTGATCCAACCTTTGAGAAATGATAGATAAACTGTTTTTGACTGCCTAACGTGTGAAGTATTAGGCTAAAAAGGCTTTTGATTAGTTATTGATGTGTGAGGAAGCTTTTCATGATACGTAAAAGTTCAAGTGATACAAACTGAATCTGCTAAACTTATTGTGGAGAGTCATTTTGAAAATTTATGCCAGTCCCTAGACACATTTCTCTGAATGATAGGCAGAAAAGCAATTACCCAGTCATACACGAGCCCGTTAGTATCTTGATCACCAAAAAGGTTATATTTCATATAAGAAAAATAAAAAGTAAAAATAAATAAATAAATAAAAAATAAAAAATAAATTTTATTGTTATCTAATTTATCATTAAATTGTTCTAAAAGCTTAAAGGGGTCTCAGGAAACTACAAGGGTGGGGCATCCAAATAAGTCCTAAACACCCTGAATGTAAGGCTTGTAAGTCCGGATGGCAAGTAAGTCCAACGTTCAACCTTAAAGCTTAATAATAATTTTGTACAGAGAAAAATATTTTGATCAAGTACTAGGGGATTGGAGTCAAATTGGGGTGATCTGGGGAAAGCCAAATACGCCTTGATAATAGATAAGGGGCATCAGAGGTCCATAAGTGATTTCCATGTAAGTCTTATGCCTAATCGAATCTAATCTTATCACTATCGCAATGAAAAACATGAAAATTACCCGCTATCAACCTTTTCACTATGTCACAATAATTGCTGAAAATGAATCATTGTGAAAGTGCCTTAATCAATATGATTTAATGTTCGGATCATTTCATAAAAAGGGGGTTCGTTTTTTAAAACAGCTAAAATTTGATTCCAATATACGTTGATTTTCTAAAGACTGAATAGATAAATTTTATGTAGAGTAGTCGATCTGATCTCTCGCGCGGGCGGATAGAAATGCCTATAGATAAGGTAGGCGAGGCTAGCTTGCCGGCAAAAGGCGATTGTCTTTTGTTTGATGAGAACGAGAAGGGCAATTGACTGCAGGCCTATTGGGTGGGGGCAACTGGAGGAAGACAGCACGGGGCAAAGCAAAGGGCAGAGCTTCGAGTGACGGGCTGTCGAAGAGCAAAGAGACTCTCCTAGTAGCGAAGGAAAGGGACATTCGGGAAGCGACTAGTCGCTTCTGGCGAAGCTTCTAGAAGGCCGATCTCTACATAGAGAGACCCATATACCAGTCATGAGCGAGAGCGAAGCCTAGAGAGGCGCAGGGCAGTAGCTTCTAGGACGAAACCGAGCCACTAGTGGAGTGGCCAAGGAGGCCTACTATACCGATACTGGATTAGTAACCGGTGAAATCCCCAAATCAAATTTCAGTGAACTATTGAAGCTATCAGTGTGATTGATCAGACAAGTACCAAGGCTTTCGGTATACTTCTTTCATTTCTGAATTTGCTTGCGACAAGTCCTAGCATTAGTAGTTTAGTTTTATTTTTATTTTTTTCTTTTCTCATTTACTTTCATTTATTTTATGTTTGCCTCGTATTTACTCATGTCTAAACAAAGTTTTTAAGAGATCGTTTTTCACATAAATCGGGATACTTTTCAAAGTGCACTGAGATATTTTTAAAGAGTAATCATTCTCGGTTAGGGTTCTTGGTTAAACATGATTTATGAGTTCTCGGTTGATTGTGATGACGATATTCTCAGCTGCTTCTTGTTCTCGGCCAGATTTGAGAGTTCTCTGCCTTCAGTGAACAGTTCTCAGTCATATGTTTTCGGCAAATCTCTGTTCTCGGTCTGGTTTAATGTGACCAGGTAGTCTATAAAGGCACTCATTAAACTTGAAAAATCCAACTTCTAGTGTCTTCCAAAATCTTCTCTCACTCTAACCATCAAATCTTTCACCTATCACACTGTCTTACTTATTTTCTTGTCTCCTTGAGATTCTCAAGAAAATTTCCTTAAATAGGTAAGGAACTCTAGTATGGTTGAGAGATTATTTTGTTTTAATTTATCAATCAAACGGTCTGTTTGATCTATGTTGAAGTTACTGATAGTTGGTGTTAGTCATTAGTTGTAGTTACAGGTTTGGTTATTAATGATGATCGGTGGCATGTTGAAGATGATGAACAGTGCTCTGAGGTTTTCGGCATGGACTGACCAGATTCTTATGGTCAATCAGAGAGATCTTTGTTTTGAAGAGTTGTTAAAGCATTCTCGGTCAAACCTTGATAGAGGATTCGTTGGTCCTACCAAAGATACATCGTGCTTGACTTTTCTGAGTTAATCAAGTCTAATATTCGTTGCTATCCATGATGACGAACATAATATTTATCTATTTCATATGGAAAGTAGCATGACTTGTGCCGGACTTCCAGCCAGGCTTTTAAATTAAGGCGCTAAATATCTAAACCTCCAAGTGTCTATTTCAAAGCCACAGTATATACACCGAATGGCCTAAATAAAAGTATTGATGGACGATGATTATCTAATGCCAAAGCAGTTTTGATCAAGCAATAAACCAAGGGGGAGAATGTTGGGCTATATTTGTGGTTTATGCTTGTAGGTTGGGCTTAGATAGGGTATATTATGTAAGCCGAGAACTTTAGTGGTTCTCGGCGGGCTTTGGGCTTTTGTTGGGCTAGTATGTTAGTTCCCTATATATATAGATATCTTGTATAGGGTTTATACGGTTGTTCCTTCACGTGGTTATTAGCCATCTAAAGGTTATCTTAGACGAGTATTGTATTGCTAGTGCTTAAGCACTCGGCGTTAATATTAACGTGTGTTTTGAAGCCATTCTTGTGTTTGACGTGTTTGTGTTTTGTTAGTGTTCTTGAATCATCTAGTGTTGGAATTCCGCACCAACACCTAGATTGTTGATATCATAATTGTAGTAATCCAGATTCAGGACTTACATAATATAATACTTTAAGTCGTAAGAGGGGATGTTTTGGGAAAAATGATGGACAAACGGACTTTTAAAACGTATAACAAGGCTCTAAATTAGAAAGATGAAACCCCGGCTTTTTGACAAACATTTATCAACGATCGAGCCGATTAACCAAATTTACGGGCGTTACAGGCATTTTGGTAAATATATTATTTTGCTCATTCGCCTTAATTGTAAGGCTCATTCGTTAACCTTGCTTAACGAATGAGACAAGCGAATGACGGGCTATTCGTCATATGTAATGTATAACGAATGACAAGGTCATTCGTAATGTTAATGTAACGAATGACTCATTCATTAAGGCTTGTCTTAACGAATGAGTTCATCTCTATTTATACCTGTAATGTATCTTAACGTAACAACAGTTCCATTAATCTTATTTCAGTGCGCAACAAAATGGTTTTATTTTTATAAAATTCATTACTAAACCAAATTAAATGATTCCAATTGGGTTTGATTCTTAACCTAAAATATTAAGTTCCAGAACTGGAACCAACTAATTTGGACTTGTCGAAAAAGAGTTATGATTTCGGGAAGACAGACCAGAATCCGTCATCCCGCATCAGCTTTGACACTCGATCATATAAATTCATAAAAACCATTCAAATCTCGTCCAAAAATTACATATTATACCTTTCTGGAAACTAGACTCAAAGTAGAACATCATGGAAACAAGAATCGATCAAAAACAATGGATTATCATTGCATTACAGACCCTACAATAAATGAATACGAATCTATCAGCAAACTGTTATCATCAAAACTCAACCCTAACGACCAATAAGCGCGTTAATATGATCAATTAAGGTGTATAGGACTTGGGGGAACATAAAAATAACCTTCATTTTGAGGTTTAGACCTTGGGAGCGGCTGGAAAAAGAAAAAACGAAGGTGGTAGGGGCTGCACATCAGCCGATTGGACCATCAAGAGTGGGTTAGGGTTTTCTCTTTTTTTTTTATTATAATAAAGAATGTTACACTCTAGCCCCTTAAGTTGGAAGGTGTAGCAACTTGAATGAAAAGTCAATTAATTCAACTTACGGGTATGACAAGGAGGTCCCCGAAGTAAACTGGTTCAAACCAGATAAATATACAAACTCTACAACGTGCATGCCGATAAACGAAAATGTCGGGTGCTACATACTAATATAATACTTTAAGTCGTAAGAGGGGATGTTTTGGGAAAAAAGATGGACAAACAGACTTTTAAAACGTATAACAAGGCTCTAAATTAGAAAGATGAAACCCCGGTTTTTTGACAAACATTTATAAACGATCGAGCCGATTAACCAAATTTACGGGCGTTACAGGCATTTTGGTAAATATATTATTTTGCTCATTTGCCTTAATTTTAAGGCTCATTCGTTAACCTTGCTTAACGAATGAGACAAGCGAATGACGGGCTATTCGTCATATGTAATGTATAACGAATGACAAGCTCATTCGTAATGTTAATGTAATGAATGACTCATTCGTTAAGGCCTGTCTTAACGAATGAGTTCATCTCTATTTATACCTGTAATGTATCTTAACGTAATAACAGTTCCATTAATCTTATTCTCTATCTCGTTACTCTGCCCAAATTGCTCCAGAATACACACATATCACACACTATCGTATCAATCATCCTAATAGTAATCATAACCATATTAACATGAATCCAAGCGTTACGATGTCTTCTAAGATCTAGATCTGGCTTGATAAAGTAATCTCAAGTGGTATCAGAGCCATTTGATCTGATCTTCATTTTGTTTCAGTGATTCAGTTGAGTAATAGTAATTGAATGAAGTTATTTTAAGGTTTCAGTTATATCGATAAAACAGAGATTTCAATTGAGACTTAATTGTGTTGATATGGACCGAATTAAACGTATTGGAGGTTACGGATTGTTGACATTTGATTGTAGAATTGATTAGTGAATTGGATTGGATTTGACTTTTGGAGAGTTTGACGATAATGGCATGAATGAAATTGGTTTGAATTGGTCTGTTTTGGTGGACTTGATGTTTGGTTTGAGTCCGAATAGGTTTGGAATGGGTTCCGAGTTGAATGGTGCTAGTTTGGTGGTTAATAGGATAGATCTAGACAAGTTTGAATTTCTGGACATGATGAGTGAACATTCGTTGATATGAATGTTCATTCGTTAGGTGTTTGATAGTTCATTCGGTAGGATTGTCATAATTGATTCGGAAATAATTCATTCTTGTAGACCTATCTGTTCAGAACTCATTTGCTAAAAAAAACATTCACTACATTGTACCCATTCGTTAAACTCCTCATTCGCTAGTAAATCACATTCGTTAAAAACCTTCATTCGTCTAAACAGTAACTTTCTTCATTCGTGTGAACAGTGTTCGTTCATTCGTTATTCATAAAGTAATTCTCATTCGTGTGTGTGAACCAAGTTTCTGGATTAGTCAATTTCAGTCCCTTGAGTTTTGAAATTGATAAATCATGTCTTCTCCTAACCCAGCTTCGTATTATGCTTTTAACTATGGCATTACCGGAAAATATTTTTCATCATTTTAGGCATATTAAACCCTTTGCTACCTTGTCTGTTAAACTGAAGATACATAGCCTGGTTAACACTCTTGAGAGTAAGAAGACTATGGTAAAGTTTCAATTCAGGAACTTCACGTTTCTCAAGAATAAAACAGTTGAGGAAATGATCAGTCGATTTAGCCATCTCATTGCTGAAATGTCTGGTGTTAAGTTAGAGCCAACCGAGGTGGATAAGATCTACACCTTGAAGAATACTTTGCCACCAACGTATTCAACCTTCCTACTCGTTTTGAAGGAAAACGGCTACTTCCATAATGATAATCTCACTGCTGAAGAGTTTATCAACAAACAGGAAGAAAGAGAATATGACATGAGGTGCCAAACTTCATTGAAAGACAGCCAGAATCCGACTTTGTATGGAGGGTCCTTGCCAGCAAATACCTCTAGAGTCTCAGTTCCTATTACAGCCATTTACACACAAAGTTCTACTGATGTAACTCCAGGCCGTAATTCGACACCTAATGTTAACATAAATGAGGCGGAGCAACAGTTCTCATTTATGAGTTCTTTCATGACATCTTACGAACAGCTCGTCAGGAGTAAGATTGCAATGAGCGAACTGACTGATGAAGATTACGATCAGATAGATGCGGATGTTCTTGAATTCATAGACCTTAAGTGGAATATGGCCATGATAGTTCGTAAAGTAAAGAAGTTCATGCAGAGAACTGGCAAAGATCTACCTAGTTTGAACAAAAGGGTAGGCTTTGATAAGTTAAAAAGTGAAGTGTTATAAATGTCAAGAACTTGGCCACTTTGCTAAGGAATGCGACAAGCCTAAGAAGGAGTACAATTGTCCACGTAATTCAGGGTTAGATTGGTCGCAGAAGCTATTGGGAACTCGAGCAAACCTTGCCGTGGTTAAACCTACTTAGCAGTTCGAGGATGCTAGTGGGGATAATTTATCTGTGGAAAGTGACATTTCCGAGTCCGAGTCAGATTCTGACAACACGAGTATTGAACAAACCGAGTCATTCGCTTGTATCGTGAAAATCTAGGAGGTTTGTACCAATTCTTTTTTTAATTTATTTGTTAGTGAGTCACATGTGACAATTACCATTCAAGTTGTTACCGAGTGTGAGAGTTGTTGCGAGCTCAAGTGTAAGCTTAAGTCTGCCTTGCAACATAACGATCTACTCGTAAATGAACTTTCAATGTTGAAAGAGTGCCTTAAACAAAACTCCAAACTTTTGGATCAATCGACATTAAAAATGACAAAACAAATACAAGAAAGTTCCTTCTAGAAACCCTAAAAATCCTAATGATTACTTAATAAATGACAAAATAAATACAAGTGTAAAACTGGTCTTCGAGTATGATGAATCCTTGTCGAGCAAACCATATAATGCATAGTGTGGTCGAAACATGTCTTCGAGCAGACTTTACTTAGAATATTTACACAAGAAAATATTCTTCTCAAACAAACTTCATTCTTCACAACCTATTTGACCTATTCATGCTTTGCTCGAATAGGTTCTACGAACAAACATATTCTTCTTGATCTCTTCAATCTTTCCTTAGGATTTATTGTGAACAACTCCATCATGCTTGAGCACTGAACCTTGTTCGAGATTGAACCATGCTCGAGATCCCCTTATGAAATTGTCTCTCATGAACCACACCTTGATAACCCATTATTTCTTGAAAAATTCTTAGAAGCCTCTGTGTCGAATAAGAAAGCTGCACATTGTGATTGTCATCCAACTAAAGTGCTTCTCTTATAGACTACTCCTTTATCTCCATTTCTTGGCCAAGAATAGTGGCGTCAATTCTCTGCCTATTAATATCATTAGCATATTCTCCTGACCCCCAAAAGTCTGTAATATGATTCCTGTAAAGGATGAGTTTCTCTGTCAACACAAATCAAAGGTTAGAATTGTTTAGAAAATTTATCATGAACTCTAACTCCTGGTTTTCTTCATCTATTACCTTACGGGCACACATATTATGTTTCTTCTAGAATATTATGTCACACCCCGCCGTAGGGCCTAGGCGTATGACTAATAGTTAGTACCTGTTTTGTAAATATATGAGAGTTATGTTCTTTTAGCGGAAATCTTTTGAATAAAAATAATTATATTGAAATCTCGGGAATTTAATACCTGTCATTTTAAAATATGATTCTTCACAGTATTTTAAATAAAATATCTGAGCCATCAGATCACCTCTAATGACTACGTCCTCAATCTTCTTATCTGTCTTGCTTGTCTGTTCTTACCTTTACTATTTCCCTGAAATATGGGAAAAATACGTCAGCTATGTGCTGGTGAATAACGCCGACTCAACAAAAAGGTTTTCATAATTCATCATACATAATCATATACAAATCATCTTCGTTATGATACAAAATCCATAGCGTTCAATGACTCAATGGGTCTCAATCGCATCTCATCGCAACTAAAAATACCCATAGACCACATAATTGGACTTCACTCGCCCTAGAGACAGTCACTAGCCTCATGGTTATGTCTGTAGTGTGCCCACTACAGAAATGTAAGGATCCAGACACATGTATTTTAGCCTGAGTGTTTAGTTCTACCTTGTAGCAAAACGTTTTAGAGGATTTGAACCAACCCTCATGCAAATACTTTCATAACTCTTTACATACGGATAACAGTCCATAGTTTATAAGAGTAAATATCCTTTCAAAAAGACAGTACATAGATGTATTCACATCATAAAACATTCCACACTATAAAAAGGTTGAACGTATTCACCTTTATTCTTGATCAGTGTATCTTTCTGATTTATGCATTCTTTCTGTCTTGGACCTTTAGTACGAGAACAACCTTTGTATAAATATCTAGATCAACAATCTAGCTTCAAACATATATTCTATTTTGTATAGCTTAACCTTGACAATTCATTTCTTTCTATAAAACATTTGGATCTTTAGTCCATTCGTCTATTCATTAATCATATACTATGTTTCTTCTAAAGGAAGAAGCACCCATATTGGGTTTCTTCTTCAAGAAGAAACTTTATTCTAATTATAACCTTTGCATACATTTCTTAATCACAAAGAAATATTATGTTATTCCTTACATATCTTAATCACTAAGAAACAATACTTTACTTATGAAAATGTATGTTATGCTTATTAGTAATCAAGGTTCGGGCTATACTCCCGACTATAGTCTATGTCATTACAATAAAATAGTAACTTAAACAGAACCCCTACCTCATGCGGGTATTTTAATTGCCTAAGCTTTGCACGGGCAGCACTTCTACTCCCTTATCACTTATTGAAACTTAAATCATCCGGACCTCGCTTCCAGCTCGCTTAACATATCTACGGCTCGTTAAAACTCCAGTTCTTGCACGAATCACGAGAAATCAGAGCCTCGAAATCTCACAATGGTCGGGCACGCCTCTGAAGGTTATGTGTGTAAAAGTGAGTGTGAATTTGGGTTGAAAATGCATCAAACCCGTAGCCCCCTTTTATAGGAAAAGTTTTGCCTACCGTCGCGTAGCGCGATGGGCCTCTCCATAGGCCATCGCGTAGCGCGACACCGGAATTCACAAGATTTTTCACGTGTTGACACGTGGTTGATCCGGTTACTTAACCGGGTCATCGCGTAGTGCGATACCCTCTTTCTTCTGGATCATTGCGCGACGCCCCTTTTTCTAAATTCCTGGGAAACACCATCGCGTAGCGCAATGATCAATACATTCTACCTGTCGCGTAGTGCGAGGGGTCTAGAAAACCAAAATTTTATTTTCAGCCCTTGGACTTTGTTAACTTGTCACGTCTTGGTCTATCTTCCACGGTTCAAAAATACTAAAGCGGCCCTTATGCTGCTCACGGAGATGCGAGCGTGCGATGTGCAAAGTGCGCCAACAAAATGTCACATTACGCCCATCGCCCGAGTCCGTGTCCGTGCGCGTAGGGTGCTTCGCATCCTCCGCTAGGACTAGTGAGAGTGGTTAGCCATACAAGAACATTACCATGGAAAACTCATTCTTTATAAAGTGCTTCCATTTCTTTCCCATGTGGGATGAAGTTTCCTTACTTATTTCATTGACATAAAAATTCTTTCTTTTCTTTATCTTACTTTTCCCATTACTTATCCCATAAATATTTTTGGTCTTTTATCTTTATAAACTTGTCAAATTTGAACCAAAATTTTGTGGGTGTTACATCCTCCCCACCTTGGAATGAATCTCGTCCTCGAGATTCGCTAAAACAGATGTGGATATTTCTTTCTCATTTCCGATTCTAACTCCCAAGTAAACTCTGGTCCTCTTCGGAAGTTCCACCTTATTTTGACTAACTTTAGTTTTCGACATTTAAGTTTCTTAACTTGGAAATCTTCAACTTGTAGAGGTTGTTCTACAAACTTTAGATTTTCATTGATTTCAACATCCTTTAAAGGCGTAGCTAAAGTTTCATTGGCCAGACACTTTCGTAAGTTAGAAATATGAAATGTATCATGTATACTTTTCATTTTTTTTTCAAACGTAAGCGTTAAGCTAAAATATCGATTCATTCTTATACTTCGAATGGTCCAACAGAATGAGGACTTAATTTTCCTTTCTTACCAAATCGTACAATATCTTTCAAAGGTGATATTTTCAATAAACCTTTTTCGCCTTGTTGAAATTATTAACGACTTACGGCGAATATCAGCATAATTCTTTTGTCGATCCCTTCCCGTTTTAAGTCGTTCACAGATTTGTAATATCTTATCCGTTTTTTCTTAGACTATTTCATGTCCAGACATTTGATTATCTCCAGTTTCAAATCAACACACAAGTGTTCTATATTTTTTTTCATACAATGTTTCAAATGGTGCAGTCTGAATACTTGTGGGATAACTATTTATAATACGAGAATTCCTTCAAAGGAAAATGATCATCCAAACTTCCTCCTAGATCAATCACACAAGCTTGGAACATATTTTCAAGCGTTTGAATTTTTCTTTCATTTTATAAAGTGCTTTCGTTCCTTTCCCACTTCCTATATGGGATGGAGTTTTCTCATCTCCATACTATGCTTTTATTTTCTTTATCTCATTTCTTCCTATTACTTATCTCGAAAATATTTCGGCCATATAAATAGGGGATCTATCCGAAATGTTACATTCTCCCCACCTTAACATAAATTCTAGTCATCGTTGTCTTAGGTGTGGATGTTCTTATGATTAGATTCTTTCTAATCTGATTTTTAAATTTAACTACAGAATGGTTGATTGTTCGGGTCTGTTGCTAACTTTACATCTTATGTGATGTAATCAGTCAATGGTTCAGAATGTCATGAGTAATTGTAAATTGCTAAACACAGTGATCAGTTGTGTTTAATTATTTACCTTACTTTTTTGTATTCCAAACATTACTGATGTTAGTCATATCACTTCTTGGGTTCAGTTTTCCATTTATGATCCCGATCATTGATTTTCCTTATATTCCGATAGTACCAATTATATTTGATATGCTATCAATCATATATTTTCTAGTTTATTTTTCTTTTGATCAACCATAGCTGATGTCCTATCAGCTGTATTTTCTTACCTACCTTATGGTTTGTTAGAAATTTCTTTCAATACTATCCTTGTATATCTTCGTATCTTATGACATGAAATTTATCTGTGCCTTTCTCGTTTCCTTCAAAATGATAAATTACACTAACCTGATATCTGCTCTTAGTGTCCGAAAATCTTATCAGATTTAGATACTCGATTATCTTTTTTTTAAAGTTATGAGCATTCTCATATATTGACACAATCCGTATGCTAAAATTTTCTCGTTTAACAACGAGTTACAATTACGCACAGGAGTTCACTAATCTATCTGACTTTCCATTGATATGATCATGTTTATTCTTTTTCCTTGGTTGCCGTCAGATTTCTCTAGTTTCTTTTGTCACTAATATCTTGTCATATTTCATTCTTAATTATCCTTTCTTTTTAGGCAATCTTTAAAGTGACCTGCTTTATTGCAATATACACACTTATCTATTTCTTTTAGTCGGCACTTTGCGATACATTTCCTACCACAAGTTTTCTTGATGACTATTTTCTTTGAAATCTTTTGGTTTCTTTGGTTCCTTTTCCTTCCACCTTTTCTACGCCTAAATTTTCATCTTACTATTAATTAAATATCCGGCTACTTCCATAGCCGATTCAACAATCTGGATCTTTATCAAGTCCTTATTTCTCTTGGTAACTCATATATATTACAAGTTACTGTATTATGGTCTAGGGTAACTAAATGTGGAACCAGTCAACAATATTCAAGGAATTCAGTATTATATTTCTTGAGATTTCTACTAGCATTCTTATGATTCTAGGTTTGAACCTAATCCATTTCATAGAATGGACAAAATTTTCTTTTCAATAAGCCTTTTGAATATTTCTTTGTTTACGTTGTACATTGTTTCTCTATCTTTATCTTGAATCAAGATATTCTATTATTCAAGAGCTTCTCCTTTAGACATGTGTAAAGAATATTATATAATTTCTTCACTTATACACTTACTAATGAGGACAATTCCTTAGTGTTCCTATAATCATCTTAGAGTGACTATACATGATATTCTTTAGGATTATAAGCCTGAATATTTGTTAAAGCTGCATTCCTTTTGTAGGTTTTGTCTCCTAAATTATTATCAAACGTAAAACTATCATAAGCTTCGAACAGTCTTTCTTTGACGGTTTTGACTTGCAGTAATGCCCTTGATTATTTCAAGAACTAGAACCATAGCTTCCTTGATTCTTTTTTCCTTATAGTGAGCAAATGTTTTCCTTGCTCTTCTTACTTCTAACTTTATTGGAAGGATTTTCTTTTCTTGTTATACTTACAAAATAATTCCAGTATTCGGGGAACATTATAGTTGCATGAGTTCGTAAGATCACTACTATGTTTCCTTATTTATTTCATCCAGTGAATAATCAACTTCCAAATTTTTTACTGTCCTTCTTTGTATTCTCATTTTTCCTTTCCTTTTCTTTCTCCTTTCTATTATCTTTGTTTCTTTCTTAAACACTACTTTGGTTTCATAATCACTTCGACGTTATATATTCCTTTTAAGGAATTATAATCTATGTTCGGACGTTTGTCTTGAGTACAAACAAAGTAGGAATCCTAGATTACCGGAAATTTAAAATTTTCCTGTCCCTGAGGATTTTCTTCCGGATAGGACATTAACATCATTGTTTTTCTTGGATCTATTTGATCCTACTCCATGCATCTTTTAATTCGGAATAACCTTAACTAATGAGATATTAGGATCGCAGGAATCTGATTCTTCCTCCATTGTTATCTGCATCTTTATCATTTAGATATGGGGTTTTAAGTAGAACTGTTCTCCATACATCGTTTTCCTTCTTTCTTGACGAAGGTTGAAATAATCCTCAACTTAGATTGACGATAGGGCATTCGTGTGAGGTTATATTAAGGATAGGTGTACGTTCCTATCTTATCCGTACTTTGTATTGTTATATCTTATCCTTAGCAATTTAATAATTGCATTTTAGATAATTTTTATCAAGTACCTATTTTACGAGTACTAACATATCCAAATAATAAGATTGAATCTTATCTATAGCATTTGTAATCAATCCATGATTCTCTCTTTTGATATTCTCAATTGAATATCTAATGATTTCATCATAAACTTATTCCTGATCAAAGCCTAGGTATAATAAATAACTAATTCGCTAAGATCGATGGCTCTGATACCAACATGTCACACCCGCCCTAGGGCCTAGGTGTAAGACCAATAGTTGGTTCCTGTTTTGTAAATATATCAGAGTTATATTCTTTTAGTGGAAGTCTTTTGAATAAAATATCATTATATTGAAATCTCGAGAATTTAATACCCGTTTTAAAATATCTGTCATTTTAAAATATAATTCTTCACAGTATTTTAAATAAAATATCTGAGCCATCAGATCACCTCTAATGACTATGTCCTCAATCTTTTTATCTGTCTTGTTTGTGTGTTCGAATCTTTACTATTTTCCTGAAATGTGGGGAAAATACGTCAGCTATGTGCAGGTGAATAACGCCGACTCAACAAAAAGGTTTTCATAATTCATCATAAATAATCATATACAAATCATCTTCGTTATGATACAACACCAATAGCGTTCAACGACTCAGTGGGTCTCAATCCCATCTCATCGGAACTAAAAATACCCATAGACCACATAATTGAACTTCACTCGCCCTAGAGACAGTCACTTGCCTCATGGTCATGTCTGTAGTATGCCCACTATAGATATGTAAGGATCCAGACACATGTATTTTAGCCTGAGTGTTTAGTTCTACCTTGTATCAAAACGGTTTAGAGGATTTGAACCAACCCTCATGCAAATACTTTCATAGCTCTTTACATATGGATAACAGTCCATAGTTTATAAGAGTAAATATCCTTTCAAAAAAGACAGTACATAGATGTATTCACATCATAAAACATTCCACACTATAAAAAGGTTGTACGTATTCACCTTTATTCTTGATCAGTGTATCTTTTTGATTTATGCACTCTTTCTATCTCTGACCTATAGTACGAGAACAACCTTTGTATAAATATCTAGATCAACAATCTAGCTTCCGACCTATAGTCTGTTTTGTATAGCTTAACCATGACAATTCATTTCTTTCTATAAAACATTTGGATCTTTAGTCCATTCGTCTATTTATTAATCATATACTATGTTTCTTCTACAGGAAAAACATCCATATTGGGTTTCTTCTTTAAGAAGAAACTTTAATCTAAATATAACTTTTGCATACATTTCTTAATCACAAAGAAATATTATTTTATTCCTTACGTTCCTTAATTACTATGAAACAATACTTTACTATGACCTTTACTTATTAGTAATCAAGGTTCGGGCTATACTCCCGACTATAGTCTAAGTCATTACAATAAAATAATAACTTAAGCAGAACCCCTACCTCATGCAGGTATTTTAATTGCCTAAGCTTTGCGAGGGCAGCACTTCTACTCCCTTATCACTTATTGAAACTTAAATAATCAGGACCTCACTTCGAGCTCGCTTAACACATCTACGGATCGTTAAAATTCCAGTTCTTGCACGAATTACGAGAAATCAGTGCCTTAAAATCTCACAATGGTCGGACATGCCTCCCTAGGTTATGTGTGTGAAAGTGAGTGTGAATTGGGGATGAAAATCACAAACCCGTAGCCCCCTTTTATAGGCAAAATTTTGCCTACCGTCGCGTAGCGCGATTGGCCTCTCCATAGGCCATCACGTAGCGCGACGCCGCAATGCACAAGATCTTGCACATGTTGACACGTGGTTGATCCGGTTACTTAACCGGGTAATCGCGTAGCTGCGATACCCCCTTCCTTCTGGACCATCGTGTAGCGCGGCACCCCTTTTTCTAAATTCCTGGGAAACACCATCGCGTAGCGCGATGATCAATATGTTCTACCCGTTGCATAGCGCGATGGGTCTAGAAAACCAAAATTTTATTTTCAGCCCTTGGATATTGTTAACTTGTCAAGTCTTGGTCTATCTTCCACAGTTCAAAAATACTAAAGCGGCCCTTATGTGGCTCGCGGAGATGCGAGGGTGCGAAGTGCAAAGTGCGGCATCAAAAAGCCACATTACGCCCATCGCCCGAGTGCGTGTACGTGCGCGTTCGCGTGCGCGTCGGGTGTCTCGCACCCTCCGCTAGGACTAGTGAGAGTGGTTAGCCATACAAGAACATTACCATGGAAAACTCATTCCTTATAAAGTGCTTCCATTTCTTTCCCACTTTCCATGTGGGATGAAGTTTCCTTACTTATTTCATTGACATAAAAATTATTTCTTTTCTTTATCTTACTTTTCTCATTACTTATCCCATAAATATTTTTGGTCCTTTATCTTTATAAACTTGTAAAATTTGAACCAAAATTTTGTTGGTGTTACATATTAATGCCATTATCTCTGAAAAACAAAGTTAATTGTTAGTAATATGAAGATATAACGCAATAACCAAACAAGTTAAAGAAGAAAGGAGTCCTCAATAACTTGTTGCTTGACAGTTTGTGAACATGCACAATTAAGATAATCAATTAGCAAGGAAGTTAATAGAAACCCTAATTCCAGTGGTCAGTTAATTAAAAATCAATAATCGATTTCTTACCATGTTAGAATCAGAGCTAATGGCATAATCCGAACGTAATCGAAAGTAAATTCAAGCAATTGGTAATTCAACAGGAGGCACGAGAAGATGATAAATGACAAGAGAGGGAAAAAGTGTTCGGATAATTTTCTTAGTCCCCCTTTATACCTAACGCTTGGAGTGTAAAACCCTAGTTTGTCATTTAGTGCAAGCAAGGTATATTTTGAATTTAAAATCACTTATTTACTCTGCTCGAGCAAACTGCCAAAAAAGGCTGTCTCCCAGTATGCTTGACTGCATTTCAAAATGTGCTCGACCAACAATATCTGAAATTTAGTTAAGTAATTATAGTTGTTCATTTAAAATTTCCTCGAATGCCAAGTCTACTCGACCGAAAAAATAAACGAATTAAGTAATCTTTGTCATTTCATTCCTTTACTCGAGTTTAACCTGTCCTCGAGTCCTTACCTTAACCATAATTTAAGATACCATTAACACAAATAGTTTCCCGCATGCTCTCTTACAAGATCATACTCGAAAACGAAGAAAATCATTAGTTAACACAATCAGTCCACTTAAGATCATTAGAATGCTCGAAGATACTTAAACAAATTTGCAAAACCATAATTTGCTCGAGTATGTTATCATTGTGCTCGTAACAATTTGTAATGAAATTTATAGAATTTTTCTCCCTCAATTTCGTTTCAATTATCTTTAACGAACGTGTCTTCAAATCAAGTTTGGGTGAAAACATGAAACTCTTCAATTTCAACAATCTTGACCATCCCTATCAAGAATTGTTGATGAAATTCAAAAATACAGGAAATAAAATAATACCTTTGTAGTTGATAGTTGACGTTTGACTTGGTTACTCATGAAAGGATCCGGAAAATCAACCATATTGATCTTGTAAACACCTTGTTGAAGTCGTGAAGATTTGGTGAATTTTGCCCAATTTTTGCTAAAAAAGTCTCTAAAAATGACCAAAATGCCCTACGTTGACCCGACACAATCAACGGCTGAGTTGAGCAGAAACGTTACTTCCAAACGGTCACTCAAACTTGGGCAAAAATTTTTCGTTTAGAGCACATGGTCAAAAAGTCAACAGTTAAGCTAATATTAAGTCTTTTCTCCATCTTGGCCCGTTTGACTTTAGAAAGTCAACTACTGTAAATTGCCCCAAAAATTCCTTCTGAACACTTGAAAATTCTCACAGCACTTGCATTTTGTTTACGAGCGCTTAAGATACATAGACAATTTCTACCAAATTTACTTACTCGTGAGTAAATCTTGAAGTCCTTTCATTAGTAGTTAGCATACTTAGCCAAATTTTCATTAAGCACAACTACTCGTAACCAAATCTTTCACAAGCACTTAAAATACTTAGAAAATATCTTAGTTACCCGATCGCAATACAAGTAAGAAGCTTGGGCTAAAATTCCTTAAAAATTAGCCTTTTATGATTACATCGGAAATAATCCGGCAAAAGGGGGATTATTTAGGGCGGGTTCAATGGATAACGGGGATGGAATAGCGGTTGGATGGTTAGGACATCCTATCTTTAGAGATACAGAAGGCCGTGAACTTTTTGTACGTCGTATGCCTACCATTTTTGAAACATTTCCGGTCGTTTTGGTAGACAGATATAGGATTGTTAGGGCCGATGTTCCGTTTCGAAGGGCAGAATCTAAGTATAGTGTCGAACAAGTTGGTGTCACTGTTGAGTTCTACGGTGGTGAACCACCTCTTTTCAATGCCTTCACGAGTAGATAATACTTAGCCAATTTTTCATTTAAAGAAAAACCACTCATGACCAAATTGCAAGTACCCGTGAGTATTCTTGAAAAGAAACAAGTACTCGGATATAAACCATTATTTACTCGGGAATAAACGATGACGTACTTGAGACAAAAATAAGTACTCGGGCTTCAAAGATTTAACTTTTTCTGCATTTAAACTCGTCTCAGCCTAAAAATTACCCATAATACGCCTGAACTTTTCTTGTAACAGCAGCAAAAGACGTTTACCAGCGGTAAAAGTCGAAAATATCCCTACTGTACGCCTGCTGATTTATAGAATTGCCCCTGCAAAAATGTGTAACAGCAATAGCCCCTAAGTGCAGCAGTAGTAGAAACATATAATACCATAATACCCTTCTGTCCTTTGCTGTAATAGAGAGTAAATTAACAAGTCATCAGCAACCATAGATTCTCAAAATAAGTGGTCATGAAGTGATCAACAACTTCGGCTCCAACACGATAATCGTTTTCCCCCAAATCTTAAACATATGAACCCTAATTTCTTATATCCGAAATTAAACAGTTTATACATGCAATTTTTCATTGAAATCTCATCAAATCATCATTCTATCATCAATCACTCAACAATTTCAGCAAATAATCAGATCTAGAACATCAAATATAAACGAGTTCTACCTAAAACAAACCAAAAACAGTAGATCTGGATGAAGCTGAACATTTAAACATGAAATCGATGATGAATCTCTGAACTAATCATCAATTCAAGCATCAATTCACATGAATCATCTTCGAATCATCAAAATTCATCCAAATCCATGCAAAAACATATAAAACTTCAACAAACTTCAAAGTTTAACGTCCATGGCTGATTCAAGAGCGAGTTGAATCAAATTCGACGGTTAGTCTGAACAATTCGGTAACCCACTCTAACACCAACTAACAAACCCAAGCCCCGGTGCGGAAGCGTGAATAGTCGGTATTAGCGGAGGAGTTCGGATCTGAGCTAAGATCGAATCAACAACATGTATTCACTCTTAAAAGATCTATGGACGGATGTGGGGAGTTCGATTCGATTAACAATCAATAATAGGATGAACAACTGTAACCGGAACACAAATAGATAGATGTAGTAGTATGATTTCATCATCCAAAAGATTGTCACAAATAACACTCATACATACATACATACATAATCATAAACCCTAGGCCACCCGGGGAGAGCTCTTCCCTAGGGGCAAAATGTTAGTGCACGGATTTGGTGTCCGTAGCTGTTTGAATAGGATAGGGGTTGTTTAGTCTTTATATTAATGTATAAAGGCACATTCACTAAGGATGTTTTGCGAATGGGCCTCATTCGTTAAAGACTAGACATCTTCGTTAATGTAAGAGCTCATTCGTTACTACTGTGTAACTAATGGAGGCTCATTCGTTAAAGTAATGCCCATTCGCTAAGGATGTTTAGCGAATGGGAGGTCATTCGCTATTGGAAGCCTCATTCGTTAGTGATGTTAATGACTGAGGAGGACTGCCTATAAATAGGCCTTCCCTAGTGAATGTGCATAGAGATCTGTGCCATATTTATCAATTGTAACGTTACCATGCCGGATTCTCTCTGTGACTTATCCTCCATTAATGTATGAACACAAGCTTAATGTATCGATTTGTGACTAGTTCCTAGGCTCGTAAAACGTTCTTAATAACGTATCTACAATTGGTATCAGAGCCAGAGGTTGCTCGTGATACGCAACAGTTTGTGTTCTTCGTGTTCATCGGGTTTTAATCGGATTTGGATCAAATTCATTGATTGAATGATGAATCTGATTATATATAATTGTGTTCCTGATGTGACTCCGAAGTTATGTAATATATTTAGATGGTTAACAGTGATGAGTAAATGACTAATTACACTTGATCAACGTCATTAGCAGTTTACCCTTACCTTACATGTTCTAAATGCCACTTGTACCTGACCATATTAAAATTCTGTCTTTGTAGGGATAAGTCATAGTTAATACTCGAGCAGCTAAGAGAGGTGGTTCTAGTGTTCGTGATCATGGTCGTAAGCCACGTGCCAAAGTCGAGAGTGAGATTCCTACTTCCCAGCAGGACACCCCGATTCATGAGGAGGGGGATAACCCCCCGCCTTAAATCCTGCTATGCGCGCGGCTATCACGGATGTGGTTTACCAAGTGCTCCATAGCGCCATTCCTGAGATCGTTACTGAGGCCGCCAGGGCCATGGAGGAGTCACTGGTTGGTAAGGGTTCGAATAGGGGAAGGAAGAGTACGGAGGTACAGGTCGAAGAGGAAGAGAAAGTGTATGTGCTGAGTGGGGATAAAGATGAGGTGCGGACAGTTAGTGTATCGACCAGGGTTGTTCGTATGGTGACTTTAAGAGGTGCGACCCCCTTTCCTTCGATGGTACAAAAGACGCTTTGGCAGCGCATCCGTGGGTAAGAGAAATGAAGGTCGTTCTGAGGGTTAGTAAGTGCAAGAGGGATGACATGGTCACTTATGCTACCGCCTCATTTCGTTCCGAGGCATTATGTTGGTGGGATAACATGGCGCAAGCTATGGGTGATCGTTCGGTTAGGAGGATGACATGGGATGACTTAAGAAATTTGTTCTCGATCAGTTTTGTCCTCCACATGAATTGGATAAGATAGAACAGGAATTCTTGACCTTGGAGGCTGGTACTATGTCGCATCGGGAGTATACCACCAAGTTTAACAAGATGGCTCGTTTATGTCCCGATTTGGTTACTCCCGAAACCAAGAGGATTAAGAAGTACGTGAAGGGGCTTCTGGTGGATATTTGTAGGGGTGTGTTGACTACCGACATGAACTCTTTTCACTCGGTGGTCACTCTAGCAGGTACGCTGTATGATCAGAGGGAGAAGTTACCGCCGCCCGAGAATAGGAAGGCATGGAACTCAAATTCGTACGGTAAGCGGCCCGAGGAAAGCAATTTTAATCCGTCTGAGAAAAGGGTAAAGACTAAGACTTCTAAGTTTAAAAGGGGTGCGGAGTTCGGTAAGTGCAAGAAGTGCGGGAAGCCGCACAAGGGGGAATGTAGGATTGGGTCTGGCACTTGTTTTCGTTGTGATAAGGTAGGACACCTTGATGTGTTGTAAAACACTCGTATTTTCCGCACGTTTTATCTACGTAATATATTATATTTTATGTGTTTTTACTCGTTTTAGTTAGGTTTTACGTAAGTTTAATAACCTTGTAGGTTTTGGGTGAAAGAAAGAAAAAAACCGGGACTTTTTGAGCATTCTACGAGCCTTATAACGCATACAAGTTCAAGACAAAGATCAAGGCCTGACCCGTATGCATCTTGGAGGCCCAAGACCATATTATATTATATTATATTATATAAAAAAATAAAACCCTAATCAGAAAAGGGAGCTGCTGATCGGAGTCAATAGCAGCACAACAGCAGCCAACAGCAGCACAACAACAGCAACAGCAGCAGCAACAACAGCAATAACAGCAGCCCGGAACACCCAATATCCTTTCTTTCATAACATTGTTCAACAACTTTAATTCTCTTGTTTAATTGTTAACTTGTTTTGCAATTACTTGAGAGATTGAATTGTTTATGATTAGGATTGATTGTTGGACGATTGTTAAGATGGTTGGTATGAGTTTTATGATGATTTTATTGAGTGTTTGCTGCTGTCCAATTAATATGCTTGGCTAATCTTGTTAGTTCTACCTAGGAATGATGATAATTGTTAGGTTTTGATGAGTTTTATGGATTGTTTGATTAATAGACCTTAATTGTTATTGTAAAGTTTGATTTAGACATGAAATAGGTTGTGTTTAAGGGCTGGAAATTTTGGTGAATTATTGCATAAACCCCGTGTGTTGATTGATTAGTTTTGTATTGATTGATCGGTGCATTGTTTGATTCTAGACTTTGTGTTTAGGGTTTGTTTGCGGTAGGTACCACCGTAGGGTTTTGTTGCATGATTAGTTGGATTAAGTACAGCAGTTAAACACCTTTCTTGAGATCGAGAGGTGATAGGAAGTTAGGGTTGTCTCATTGCCTTTGCATGCTAGAATAAGGATTGCGCGAGAGCGAGTTCGTTTCTTGTCAGGTTTAGGTGTTTGAGCGACTAGTTGATCTATTTTAGTTTAAGTTGAATTGTTCCTCTATCCTTGGTTGTGTAGTATTCATTGCCATTAGGGTCGAGTGTTGGTGAGACCGAGAGGTGATCTAGCATTAGAACACGTTAGCAATTGTTTCCCGGTTTGGTCGTTTTAGCCGATTTTGAGTAGTTAGGGTTTGTTGTGTGAGACCGAGAGGTAATCCAGTGAGCCCGAGCGATCCTTAGTCATGTCATCTTTAGGGACCGGTGTCTATATATCATTCAATCCATTAGCTTGTTAAACCGACAATTTGATTCAGACCTAGGTAGACGTTTTTCTCCATCCGAAGTCAACTCAGTTAGTTTTCCATTAAGTTTTCTATTTTAGGTAACTTTTGTCAGTCAGTCTTGTTAGTTCAGTTAAGTAATTAAAAATCAAAAATCAATTAAATATTATTTTAAGGTAGGTCTTGTCTAGGGTTAGTGATCTTTAGCGTTCTAACGTGTCCACGTGTTCGATACTCGGACTTCCTAGGTCTATACTACTTGCGATCGGTACACTTGCCGGTTGTGTGTGGTTTTAGGATTTTCGTTTTAATATTAAAGCTTAGTTGTGAGGTTCATATTTATAGGGTTATTAGACACACATCACACCCCCATTTTGAGTGTCCGACATTGACCTGTTTCCGCTGTAAGGGTTCGGGTCACTTGGCATCAAACTGTCCTTCAAGTAAGGCGGGGGGGTCCGGGCAGGAGACTTCCTCGAGGGGGAAGATGGATGAGAAGCCGAAGGCCAGGGCGAGGGCCTTCAACATCTCCAAGAACGAAGCGAAAGAGGATGCGGATGTCGTTTCAGGTACTTTTCCTTATTTAGCTTTCATTCCACCGTTATAATTTCTTGTTCCTTTAAAATCGTATGTGTTGACCGTGTAGCTAAGCAATAGTATAATATCTTCCTAGGTACTTTCCTACTTGATGAGTTACAGGCTTCAGTTTTATTTGATTAGGGCGCCAGTAGGAGTTTTGTGTCTATAGCTTTTTGTTCCTTGTTGAATAAATCACCCGAGCGCGTAGTCAATGGGTTTGAGGTTGAGGTCGCCGTAGGAAAATCCGTGTTCGTGTCTAGGGCTATTCAGGGTTGTTCCATCGAGTTGTCTAGTTATAGATTTCCGGTGTGATTGTATTTGATGCCGCTTGGTTGTTTCGATGTGGTGCTCGGGATGGATTGGCTTGCTAATGTTGATGCTCAGATCACTTGTGGTCAAAAACTCGTTCGTCTAAGGGCCCCGGATGGGACTCGAATTACGGTCTTCGGTGATCGGAATGTTGCGACGCCACATATTATATGCATGCTTAAGGCGGGAAAGTTGATGCAGCAGGGGTGCGGGGCATATCTGGCGTATGCTATGAATGTGAATACCGAGGTGGCTACCGTCGGTGATGTTCCTATTGTTCGGGATTTCCCGGATGTATTTCCAGATGATTTGTCTGATGTGCCGCCGGATCGCGAGGTCGAGTTCCAGATAGACCTTGAACCGGGCGCCAAGCCCGTTGCTCGAGCTCCCTACCGCCTAGCGCCGAATGAAATGAAGGAACTTATGGCTCAGTTGAAAGACTTGCTCGACAAGGGCTTTATTCGACCGAGCATCTCGCCTTGGGGTGCCCCGGTCTTGTTCGTTAAGAAGAAGGACGGTAACATGCGAATGTGCATTGACTACCGTAAGTTGAATAAGCTCACTGTTAAAAATCAGTACCCGCTCCCGAGGATCGATGACTTATTTGATCAACTCCGAGGGGCTAATTGGTTCTCGAAGATCGACCTTAGGTCCAGGTATCATCATCTAAAGATTTGGGAGGAAGATATTCCTAAGACTGCCTTCCGCACTCGTTATGGACATTACGAATTTCGGGTGATGTCTTTCGCTTTGACCAACGCACCGGCTGCGTTCATGGATCTTATGAACCGGGTGTGTAGACCGATGCTCGATCATTCGGTTATTGTGTTTATCGACGACATTCTTGTGTACTCTAAAAGTGAATCCGATCACGCTGACTAAGAAGAGTGTTAAGTTCGTTTTTGGTACGGAACAGGAGGAGGCTTTTCTCGAATTGAAGAACAGATTGACGTATGTCCCGATATTAGCTTTACCTGTTGGCACCGAAGATTTGGTGGTGTATTCTGATGCCTCTTATCAGGGGCTTGGGTGTGTTTTGATGCCGCGAGGTCGAGTCATCGCTTATGTCTCACAGCAGTTGAAGCCTCATGAGGCGAATTATCCTACCCACGATTTGGAGCTGGCGGCGGTGGTGTTTGCACTTAAGTTGTGGAGACATTATTTGTACGGTGTTCCTTGCGTTATTTATACCGACCATAAGAGTTTAAAATACTTCTTTGAACAAAAGGAACTGAATATGCGCCAATGTCGATGGTTGGAGTTGATTAAGGACTATGATTTGGATATTATGTACCACCCCGGTATGGCTAACGTGGTGGTGAACGCATTGATCTGGAAGGAGAGACCGAAGCAGATTCGTGTGAAATCCTACCAGCTTATTCTCAAACCCGACATTTTGAAACAAATAGCCAACGTCCAGAATGAAGCGTTGCAGGTGGAATGGATTATGTCAGAACGTGTTTGGGGTCAGGATAAATTGTTGGAAGACGTCGATGACGGGGTGAAATATAAGGATGGTCGTTTATGGGTACCAAGGTATGGGGGATTCAGAGATAAAATTTTGGATGAGGCGCACAAGTCGCACTATTCCATTCATCCGGGAGCGACCAAGATGTACCAAGACTTGAAAAAGAATTATTGGTGGCCTGCGACGAAGTTTGAGGTGGCTCAGTACGTGAGTAAGTGTTTGACGTGTCTACAAGTTAAGGCCGAGCATCAGAAGCCATTTGGGAAACTTCAGCCGTTGGAAATATCTGAGTGGAAATGGGAGCATCTTACTATGGATTTCGTGACTAAATTGCCTCGTACTCCTAGGGGTAATTATGACACCATTTGGGTAATCGTGGATAGATTGACCAAGAGCGCTCATTTCTTGCTGATTCGAGGGACTTTTAATTATGAGCAGCTGGCCGATGTGTTTATTCGTGAGATCGTCTCTAGGCACGGGGTGCCGATATCTATTGTTTTGGATAGGGATACGCGTTTCACCTCCAGGTTTTGGAAAAGGTTTCACGAGGAGATGGGCACCAAACTCCTCATCAGTACTTCTTATCACCCGCAGACGGATGGTCAGTTCGAGAGGACCATTCAGACTCTCAAGGATATGTTACGGGCTTGCGTTATCGACTTTGGTGGTAGTTGGGATCTTCACCGTTGGTAGAGTTCTCGTATAATAACAGTTATCACGCCTCGATTGGGATGCCACCGTTTGAAATGTTGTATGGTAGGAGGTGTAGGACTCCAGTCTTTTGGGGTTCCATTGGTCAAAATCAGTTGGGTAGTTTAGAGGTGGTCGAGGCTACGACTGAGAAGCTCGACAAAATTAAAGCATTTATGAAGGCCGCCAAGGATCGTCAGAAGTCTTATGCAGATAAAAGGCGAAGGCCTATTGTGTTTGAGGCTGAGGATCGGTTTATGTTAAAAGTTTCTCCCTGGAAGGGCATTATTCATTTTCGTAAGAGGGGGAAGCTCAGTCCGAGGTTTATCGGCCCGTTCCGTATATTGGCCCGAGTCAGTGAGGTAGCATATAGGCTGGAATTGCCCGAGGAGCTCGTGCGGATTCATCCTACCTTTCATGTGTCCCATCTAAGGAAATGCCTAGCAGATGAAGAGGCCCATGTGCCTCTTGATGATATCGAACTAGATAGTAAGCTGAACTACGTTGAGCAACCGATTGCTATTCTTGACCGTCAGGAGAGGCGTTTGAGAAATAAGGTGGTTAGACAGGTGAAGGTGCAGTGGAAACACCGTAGGGGTTCCAAGGCCACTTGGGAGTCCGAAGGTGATATGATGAAGAATTATCCGCAGTTGTTCCTGTCGCATCGGGATTCGGGGACGAATCCCATTGTAAGGGGGTGGACTTGTAACGCCCGTTAATTCCGGTTTCAAGAATTAAGGATTGTAGAGTATGTATAATTCTCGGGATTTATCCTACGTTCCTCAGAAGCTGTTACGTCATCCCGGTACGTCTCACCGCTTAACATTTCTTCCAAGTTGCATTATTATTATTTTCCGGGGAATAGAATGAAAAAAGATTTATGATATAACACTAAACAAAAAACCTAAACCCTAGTTACAGCAGTTGCTGCGATCGGCCACTTCCAGCCCCTCCCCCCTTTCACTGCTTTGACTTTTTGATCGATTCCAAGCTCCTACAAGTAGTTCAAGGTATGTACTACACTCCCCAACACTCTTTTTGTTCACCCCTAATCGTTTTGATGCTCAATTTTGCCGAAACTTTTCGTTGGACAGATTTTTGGCCAAGGTGTAATTGACCCACTTCCCGTGGATAAAAATTAGCGTTTCCAGTGTAGAAAGATCCCCAGGTATGGCATTTACATCATATTAAAATTTCGTGGTCATTGGCGGTGTTTAGGTCGGTCAATCGATTTAAGTTTGAAAACTAGGGTTTATCGGGTGTAGATTGGCAAATTGTTGAGTTTGATGCGTTAATTGATCGGGTGACCGACCGAATCAGTTTGTACAGCCCTAGGGGGGGGGGGTTTAAGGGCTGTGGAAAAATTATTTTTTTTTTATGCTCGGGGCTGTTGTGGTTAGTGCTTCGTCAATCGAGTCGGCGATGCGCGAAATTTCGTTTAAATGTTAAAGTAAGTGTTGTAAAAATGAATCGTCAACCCTATCAACTCGGGTGACATAATCTTGATGAATGAAAAGATTTAAAATGGAATTTGGTCCATTTGGGGCTGATTCATTTAACCAATGGTTTTAAGGTTTATTACATGTGTATTCGACCCGATTTGACCACCCTTGGGCCTTGGGCCAAGTTGTTGGGCCTTGGGCCAGGTGTTGGGCCTTGGGCTAAGTTGTGGGCATTGGGCCAAGTGTTGAGCCTTGGGCCAAGTTGTTGGGTCTTGGGCCAAATGTTGGGCCTTGGGCCAAGTGTTGGCCTTGGGCCAAGTTGTTGGGCCTTGAGCCGAAGTGTTGGGCTTGAACGGCCCATTAGGCAAGAGTGTTCTTACGGTCTAGTTTAGTAACGTGTTGTGTATAATTTACAGGCCCTTGCTTGTGATTGTGCACATAGGGATTTCCTAGCTCGTTGCAGGTGTTCGATTGATTCCAGGTGAGTTCATGATGCCCTTTTTACTCTTTTTACTTTTGAGCTAGCATGCACACCTAAGTGTTTTCTTACATGATGAAGTTTTTTAAACGAATTTATATAAGCTTGCTAGCATATGGTAGGCCTTGAGATGTTAAATATATATATATATGTATATACATTATTGCTTGGCCTATATCTGGCGATGTTGTAGTCGTTTCGACTACTGATGTTGTGTATGCCTACTTTGTGTTTGCATGCACTGATGTTACGTGTTTGGGTTGTACGTTTGCTCGACCCTGATGTTATATGTGGATGTTATATATATATACTGTGATATATATAGATGAAATTGAAAGGATGTTTACATATACATTTTGTATATGTATGTATGAGGATGTTTAGTTTTCGGTGATGATGATTTGATGGATGCACCCTTTTACTTTTATTTTTTAAAACTTTTGGTATGACTATCATAACTATTACTCCTGATATTATTTACTTAAAACTTGAACTCACTCATCTCAAGCTGACTTTGTGTGCATGTTAGTGTGAGTTTCAGGTTAGGAAGAGGATGCTTTATCGTTTGGACGTGCACGAAGCTACTTGGACGGTGAAGGGCATACGGAAATTGAAGTTTTATTATTAAACATTTATTTTTAAAAGTTTTTATTTAAAGATAATTATGTTGATTTTGGGCAAAATTCCCGGGTTTTGGGAACTCATTTACTTATTTACGTTTTCCGCCAAATTATACTCTGTGATGCTTATTTTAATGAAAATAATTGTTTTTAAGTTTAATTGTTTTACAAGTGTTTTGAATGAATACCAACTGTGGGGTTCCCAGGATTCGGGGACTTACATAAATCCAATTAAGTCTAATTATCTGTTCTTTGGATACCATATTCCAAGATCTGGCTTTTCCTTGAGATATCTGAATATTCTCTTTACAACTACCATACAAGAAACCTTTGGATTAGCTTGGAATCTTGCACATACACATACTGCAACACATGATATCTGGCCTTGAAGGAGTCAAGTACATGAGGGATCCTATCTTGGCTCTGTATTCATGTTGATCCACTAGCTCCCCCTTTTCATCAGCAACCATTTTCTCATGTGTGTCCATAGGAGTTGACACTATCTTTAAGTCATGGCATTTGAATTTTGTGAGAACATCTTGAACATACTTAGACTGATTTATAAATATTCCTTCACCTTTATCTTGCACTTGTATTCCAAGAAAGAAATTCATTTCACCCATGGAGCTCATTTTGTATTTTGATTCATTATAGCTTCAAAATCTTTGCACGTCTGCTCATTGGTTGATCCAAAGATGATGTCATCAATATATACTTGTACCAATAGCAGGTCTTTTTTCAATCTCTTATAGAACAAAGTCTTGTCAATAGCACCTCTGCAGAAACCATTATCCCACAGATGATTTGAGAGCTCATCATACCAAGCTCTTGGAGCTTGATGTAGTCCATACAACGCTTTACTTAGTTTATATACTCTGCTAGGATAAATTGGATCTTCAAATCCATGAGGTTGCGTAACATACACTTCTTCATCAATGTTTCCATTTAGGAATGCTGACTTCACATCCAATTTATAGACTTTGATATTCATGGATGCTGCATATGCCAGAAAAATCCTAATAGCTTCCAGTCTTCCCACTGGTGCAAATACCTCTTCAAAATCTATTCCTTCTTCTTGTAGGCATACCAGGGCCACTAGTCTTGCTTTATTCTTTATTATATTTGAAAGAACTTAATGTAAATGATGTAGACACTGCAAAAGATCTGAAATGCTATCGCTTAGAACGTGAGGTGCGGAAAACAACGAGGTCAGAACAACACAAGTAACACTAAGTCCATTCTCATTAATGTATTCAAAAGATTACAAAGATATGACACTTTCCAGCACTTTCTCTTTATAGTTTCTATCTCTAAGATCTGACTCTAATCACCAAAAGCTACTTGTCAATGCATAAGTGCACCTATATATAGGTTTGACCTTAAAGAACACTTGGGCGTATAAGTCATACGGCGCATATGTTATGCGCCGCATAACATATGCGGACCCAAGGTACTTATGCGCTAACATGCATACTAACATATGATAATTAAAGGAAACGTGCTAGTACAGATCCTAGCTATAGACGTACATGATCTAAAAGACCCCCCCCCCCCACCCCCCGGATATAGCTAGATCTATTTTCCTGAAACTATACATTATACAAAATTTTGACTTTGAAACGATCAAACTATAAATTGTCATTGACTGGTGTAGTCTTGACAACAGCGTAGCCATAAGAAGATTTGGTAAGTTGTACTAGATCAGATTATATATATCTGATCCGTGATATTTTTCTTCATTGTGTGCTTCCGAAGATATTAAAAAGATATGATATTGGAAAGTAGAAACTTGTCCTTTCTTTGTAAATTCTCGAATTCTCATCTTTTTCAACTTCTTTTCATCCTCATCAGGATCATCTTCTTCATCAGTCATACATGCAATCAACTATTATTAGTAAAAAACAAACCAATCCCGTATATGTATTCATGCTCCAAATATTATTAGTTTCCAGATAAGTCAACCCCATTCCGGATATGACTCATGGAAATATAAGAAACATTTTTAATCTCTGTTTTTCTCATACTTTCAGACCAAATCAGTATTTCAGACATTTGAGAACATATTGAATATGGAAATCAAAACTTTTTTAACTATCGAAACTTGAAATTTTGATTTGAATTCAAGAAAAAAATTTTCTTTCAACACACCCAATCGATTACACATCAAAGAATAATACCTGGTGTCGTAACTCAGACATGCAAATATTCTTGATAAAATTTCATACATATTGAGAGTGACGGTAAGGAATTGATTACTATATATAGATATATCTATTAATAGCAATAATAGTTTTCACCTGCTTATCACTGTTTCAACCAAATATTAATTGCAATTCAGTCTGCAACTGTCAGCACATAAGATATAAAACATTTTGTTTGTATTTGTGACGGATAAGTAGTGTATTAATCCTCACATATGCGGTGCATAAAACAAAAAATTTTGGGGCGCATAACTTATTCGCTGCATAAGTTTTACGACCTATGCGTTGCATAAGTATGCCCAAATGATTTTTGACAGTTTTTGCAATTCACACCCATGTGATGTCCCATGTATAACTTTAATTCCCTTGAACTTCAATGTAATAACTTAAATAACCTCAATTTGAAAATGCACTGTACATCAGGACAAAATTAATGACCTTGAATATAGCAGTTAAAAGTTTTATCTTTGTTTTAAACTGAGTTGAGAAACACAACTTGATTTATTGTCCTTTAACCCTAGAGATAGTTCACCCACACATCGAGAGTCGAAAACTAAATCAGAAATAAAATCCTTTCGATTTTTCAAATAAGAACAATAACAAGTAAATCAAATGAATTTCATACATGAAATCACATATTTTTGTGAGTTGAGCAGATAATCATATTGACCAAATTGCCTTTCCATCAGAGTTTTATTTTCAGCGTTTGTTCTGACAGGTGTTAAGTTAGTCATTGGTATTGTTGTCCACCTAAACTTTCCAAACAAATCATTCAAGAATTTATGTGACATTATTAATTTGGTTCAATTAAGCACGAATCTTATGTGGACCCCACCTATCAGACATAATTTGTATATATTAGACAGTGAGTTTTTCACATGTATATTTTTCATTTAATCCTAAAAATCGATTAGCTGTGACTCATGCAAAAATAATAAAGAAAAACAACTTAGAACGTTAAAATTTTCCCTTAAGATCTGTATTACTACACACAGATAAGGTTCCATTTTAAAAAAAATAAAAAGATAAAATAAGTTGAAGTTGTATAAGGCTTTAACAATCAGGTCGGATAATACCGTATTATGGCGCTGAGAAAAGCCCAAAGCTTTATACGAAACACCTAAAAAATAAAGTAGAATATCCAAATCTTAACCCTCAGGTCGGATAATCTTATCGCGCAGGAGAGGATCCAATATTTGAATAAAAATAAAGAACAAATTACGTTGAATTTCCTTGCAAAATGAAATAAGAAAATATGTTGAATTTCTATTCAAAATGAACGCATACACACACATAAATATTTAAACTTTTCTTTGCTTAAAACTGATATTAATCAAGCATCAAGATGTTAATACACTAGATTCGGCTATATTTAGGTTTATATCACATAATTTTCCCTATTTGTTTGTTTTAAAGGCCTACCAATGCACTAATACAGTTAATCACATAGCCTTTTATACCTAATTTTACTGGATTTTGGGACAAGATAATCAATGTACTATCATCTTCCCTTTTTGCTTCAAAAACTCATTTTCTGAGAAGCAACGTTTTTAATGTTTTTTACAATTTTGATATTTATAATGTTTTTTACTTTTTCAAAATTTTCAATGTTTTTGGTTTTTTTGAAATTTTCTCCCCCTAAAATCAAAAACTATATGAAATATATTTACAAAAAACAAAATTTGACTATGATGTACTGGTTCACAGGATATCCAACTCATCCGGTATCTCTGTAACACTCTTATCCCCACCACCCAAAAATCTTATGTCGTTAAGCTTTAATAAGTATGAAAAACGTGATTTATCAAAAGCGTTAGTAAAAGGATCTGCTTTTTGCCCATCGGTGTGAATTTTATCTATGGTGATCAACTTCTTTTCACAACAATCATGAATGAAGTGATACCGTATTACAATGTGTTTAGTTTTTGAGTGGTTTACCGGATTCTTAATGATAGAAATAGCTGCAGAATTATCAACAAACATAGGGGTAGTAAGAAAATTCAAACCATAGTCCCGCATCTTTTGTTGGATCCATAGAACCTGAGAACAGCAACTGGAGGCAGCTACGTGCTCTGCTTCGCAGGTAGATAGCGATACTGTGGTCTGCATTTTGCACTGCCTGGTGAGACGATTGCCGAAGAACTGGCACCCCGCTGTTGCAGATTTAGCATTCAGCTTGTAGGCTGCAGCTCCAATAATCCGAGTCTGAGTATACCCTCAGCACAAACTCATCGTCTTTTGAATACCAGAGACCGACCCCCATACATCCCTTAACATATCTTAAGATGCATTTGATGATCATGAGATGTGATACTTTCGGATTCAATTGATATCTGGCACACAAAAATGTGGCATACATGATGTCTGGCCATGACGCAGTGAGGTACGTCAAATAGCCAATCGTGGATCAGTATAACGTGTGATCAACCTTCTCCCCATTGGGATCAGGACTGATACCATGGTTCAGAGGTAGAGGAGTACTGATCGCCGTTGCAATAGTCTTCAGTCGTGTTGAATTTCGTTCGGACATCGTTGACGTATTCGGTCTTGTGGATAAAGATGCCATGTCCATCTACTAATTTTGTGAAAAGTGTACAATCAACCGTTCCTTGGATAAACCCAATGTCTAAAAGATGTTGGGACAATGTCTCATACCAGGCTCTCGGTGCCTGATGGAGACCGTATAGGGCTTTATCAAGGAGGTACACTTTGTCTTTGTGGATCGGATCGACAAACACCGGTAGTTTTTCCACGTAGACTTCCTCACTTATCTTCCCATTAAGAAATGCAGACTTGATATCTAGATGATACACCTTAAAACCTTTCCACGAAGCAAAAGCCAGAAAGATCCGAATCGCTTCTAGCCTTGCAACTGGTGCATAAACCTCATTATAGTCGATACCCTCTCTCTGATTGAATCCTAGAACAACCAATCTTGCTTTGTTTCTCACAATAAGCTCGTTCTCGTCTCTCTTGCAATTAAAAACCAATTTTGTGTTTATCTATTTTTTGTTTTCTAGCAAGTCGACGAGTTTCCAGACCCTGAGCTTTTCAAATTACATCAATTCTTCTTGCATTGCGTTAACCTAGCTCTCTTCGGTCAGGGCTTTTTTGTCACTCTTCGGTTTAATCTGTGAGATAAAACATTTAAATGAGAAACGATTTTGTAATTGTGATATACTTGTGTAGAAACACTGTAGGCTTTGATCAATTTGACGTCTAGTTTGAACCCCAGTGTTCAAGTCACCATTGATATTATCCTTAGGATGATAGAACAACGTTCTCGGCATGACTTCAGTAGGAACTGATACTTTGGTTAGAAGATTTTTGACATTCCCATCTTTAGCTACTTCAGTTGACGAAGGAGAATAGCCTCAATGATCTCCTCATCTGTTTCTAGTACAACATCGGTTGGGATAGGATCGGGGACATCTTGAGGAGCTGAAATAATAGGAGATTCTGATGTAGGTATATTGACTTAATCATCTGATAACTGTTGTTGAAATAACATAGTCACAGTATCATCAGATAAAGTCTCCTCAGGAGTTTGAAACTCTCCCAAAGTCTTTCATAATCAAACAGTCTAGAATCTCAAGGTCGTTGGGTTGGTGGAATGTCACGCTGATAGTCCACATTCTATACTTGCACGATCTTGTGGAGGCTAGGAATGTATACATGTCGTAACGGACTAGCATACCCAACAAAGAATCCCTCAATCGAATTGGGACCAAATTTCCCACTCGGTTCAAGAACTATACATGTAGATCCAAATGGTTCGAGCCACTTGAAATTAGGTTTACATCGATTACACAACTCAAAACACATTTTGCCGAACTTATTCACGGTAAGAACCCGGTTGAGTGTATAACAAGCCGATGCCACCACTTTGGTCCAGAAATTCACAGGTAATTTTGAATCAGCAAGCATAGTACGTGCTATTTCAATCAAAGTATGATTCTTTCGTTTAGCAGCCCCGTTCTGTTGTGGAGTATAAGGTGCGCTAAACTCATGAAGAATCCCCCGGTCATTACAGTACTCCAGCATTCTATTGTTCTTGAACTCGGTCTCGTTTTCACTTCTTATTCTTCGAATCGGCAAATTGTATAAATTCTTGAGTTTCTGGAATAACGCCCTTGTGGAGAAGACGACATGGTTCACCTTAGTTGTCGCCTCTACCAGCCCAAACTCTCTATTGTTGTTTATTTGCTCACTTGGTAAACCTCAACTCTAAACCCCGATGGAGCTGCAAACCTGACCCTAACAAGACAGATAATTGTACCTTTCCTTTCCATTGAACAACAAGAAAAGTGGTGGACGCACTCCCGAATAATAGATCAAACTCCTGTCATGACGCTACTCGTGATGAACCTTGATTTGAATGAAACCCGAATAATTGCGCTCTTCTTAGGCTTATGTCTCTCCCTAGTCTAGACCCCTAACTCAAGAATCTTCTCATGAGAAGCTGTTTCTAAAACTCGGAGCATATGCTATCGCACATTGGAGGATCAAATCTGTAACTCGAACAACCTCTGGCATTCTGCGTAAGGCTTTCCTTTTTCAAGGACACTTCTTTACCCAACGAACTGAAACTATTAAACCTAAAACTCTCACTATGAAGCATTTCGGACAAAATACCTAATTTTATACCTTTTAGACTAACCCTGAGAAAGAATTTGGATATTCTTTTCTCCGTCTATCACGGTTGACCCGCAAAGTAATTGTTGGCTATGTTGGCGACCGGAACCGCTTGTGATGTGTTGTTAGTGTGGTAGGTTAGCTGTGGTAGACCTTATACATAAACACTAATGGTACATTCAAGGTGGAGATTAGATTCAGATCATTAACCGAACCTTAGCACCTTAAGCATCTTCGCTTCAGCTCTGACCTTGAGGAATCGTTATTCGCATCAAAGAGGTAGGAGACAAAGGCCACTTTACGGCCCTTAATCGACCCACTGGAATTAAGAAGGAAACCTTTTTGATGATGTTATCCGATGTTAGACATGAACCCTAATTCCCACCAGAATGGTGGACCAGAATAATCAATTGCTTCCATTTCAATGTCTTGCTCTGAATGCCCATCTGACTTAACAACTAGAATACTACAATGATTTAGTTTATACCATCCTCTGTTTTTTATACTTGGACAATTATGTTATTAAAACCATCCCTTGGATATGTTTTCCCTTTCTCGCTAAAAGCCAAAGCATTGAACTACGTCTATTGCTCTTAGAAACAGTGACTAGTTCCCAGACTAATGTCCTATCTCACCCGTTGAGGTAAGGCGAAGTTGAATATCAAAACCGGTCTGGCTTGTTTCAGTGATCGAAATATCCCGTCGGGAACTGGAGCAAACTTCCATGGACTTCATCATCAAGTATCTCAAACTTTTAGTGGATGCAACATCATTTAAGTAAATTATTGTTCAATTGACTAAATTCGTGCACATTATGGCGACCGGTAAGGTAGAGACAATGGACCAAACCCTTGATACCTCTCCAACAATTTTGAATACGAAAAGCCACTGATATTTATAGAATAAATGACACAATACCTAACTTGGGTCTTCACACAAGCCATTTATTACTTTTACATTATTTCTAGGTTTCAATTAAAATTTACTTCTTTTAAGAAACCTCACTTACAATGAAATTATTCTCCCCTTTGTTGGCGGTGACTGCAAGTATTGGTATCTCATGTCAACGAACATTTGAACACCCGGTTGGGCTACTTCTACTTCAATCACTTTGAATAATTCCTCGATTGCCTCCAACTCGCGTAATCCTAGAAATTCGAAGATTTTGACTCGAACAAATTACCGTGACAGCGAATCTGCTACGACCTATCTTATCATCCTTTCGTTCAGATCACTTATCCTTTGTGTCTACACGGGTAACCTCAATTACTATTTGAAAGCATATACTTCATGAAGCTTTTAAACACTTGTTATTTGGATGATTATGTGATAATTCACCTTTTTCATTCCACTAAAATTCAATGTGTGTGGACCCCACCCTAACCCGACATGTTATATATTTTAGTAATGCTTCTATGATCGTAGGAGTGCAGGCCGCCATGGTCTAAAAGAAAATTTAGAAAAACTTCCAGCTCATAACTCAATTGGACATATAGTTTTTATTTGTACTAATTTCTCATGAAGAACCATAAAAGGAACTCAACAACTCTTGTGAGTAACCCCTGTGACTACCTTAACATGTTGCAAGATTTCTCATTCTTGAACTTCCAGGAATTCAACTTATACTTCAGACCAAGATCAAAATAACTCGTATCGGTAATTCTTCGCTCGATAGCCTAGCTTGATCTATAGTTGAATTCTAATATATGAATCCATCTTCATGTACTACATTCTCTTGAGGTAGAGTGGTTTCACCTACTAAATCTTAATCAGTTTTGTTGTTCCGAAAGCGATAACTGTACCTAATAACTACTCATGTCATGAACTCAATCTTACCCATGAAAAGAGACTGAACTATCGGAATTTAACCACTTAGTGCCTCTCGAATTCGTGATACTTTCTCATTTCCTTGTATGCTTAATGCCTCGGTTAAGTGCAACAACATTTACGAACATCGACCGACAACAATTCCAACAAACCTCTAGGCCCGTATTCTTTTAAATCCTTGTTTAGGG
>NW_027506710.1:0-28845 GCF_021521415.1 Bidens hawaiensis
TACGTGGCAGCATCTTCTTGTTGCTCACAGATGATTTGGATGCAACATCAATTGTAGGATTACGGTTTGAATTTTCTTAACACTCCTATCATTTGTAATAATGATGCGGAGATTTCCATTGTTAAAAAACCGGTTCAACATTCTAAAACCAAGCACATAGATATTAAAATAAATTTCATTAGAGATTGCTAGGAACATAAATTGATTCATTAGAACAAGTCCACATTGATAATAATATGACGGACTTATTTAGTAAACCCATTGGTACATCTCAGTTTAATGTGCTCGTATGGTTCCTTAATAGCCTCGTATCGATGATTGATTACAGGTTTTTTATGCATGAGTTTAGCATAGAAAAAGGCAAAAATACAAAAATAGTGTGTGTGTGTTTTTATTGTTTATATTAAAAAAATACAAAAATAGTGTGCGTGTATTTTTATTATTTATATAAAAAATTTTAAAAATAAATAAAAATTTTAAAAATTAAAAAATTGTTTCGTTGCATTGGGAAATGATATGAATCTTCATGTGAACAATAAGATCAACACACGTAAGGTGCTGTAACAGAAATGGACAGACTTTGTACTATATGTGTCAGTAGGCTCAGCCCAAGAGAATAAAAAGTCGGTCTGATCGTTAACTTGTTGGAACCTAATTGAACTTGTTCTATGTGGGACACATCTTAGGGTCTTATAAAGTTAACTAAGTCTTGCGTAAGGAATGGAATGAAAGGTCAGGTCATACACAAGCCCATTAGTGTTTGGTCAACCAAATATATGCAATATTTTAATTATAACAATTCATAAAATATCCAAAAAGTGTTAATAAATCAACCAAAAGTTGATGAAAAATTTACAAACTTAAGGGGTTAAAGTTAGAACTACAGAGGTGGGGCATCATTATAAGTCCTAAACACCTCGAATGTAAGGCATGTAAGTTCGCATTGCATGGCATGTAAGTCAAACATTCAACCTTAACGTTTGAATTTGAAAAATATTCCAAAGTTTGTATTAAAGTAAATAAATGCTCTGTCATTAAAAAGTTTGGCCAGCATCAGGGTGACTCGATCCGGTAAAACTATAAATGAAACTTGGCGAAGTGGTTTCTAGGATATTAAATGGGGATCCCACTAGATCATACAAACCTAAATTGTGTCATGTCTTATCTTTCTAAGTAAGTATTAATGGCATGAGTTTAAGTGGACAACAATACCGACAATGGACTATATCTAGCTAAGTATGCGCGTGCTAAAAATGTTCCTTGGTCAGGCGTCGAACGTTTTGATCCCAAATTATTTGTAAATTTTGTATGTTGAGTGTGTATTAAACTTAATGTGTGATATAGTTTGTTAATTTGGTATGAACTCATTTTAAGTTTTTTTCAAGAAAATCACTATAAAAATTAATAGAAAAATAAGAAAAATCAAAAATACAAAAATATGTTTATTTATTTTGTTAAAATGTTTTTTTAATATATTTTTGATTGATCTTTCTATCAAACTTGATTAATCTTTCAAGGGAAGCATATGAAGTATCTGAAGATAAAGATTGGATGATGCAATAAAAAAAGGGGAGATGGAAGAGCATCAGATGCATAACCTAAAGTTATTAATCATGTCGTATTGAATATTATCATGGCTTTGATTACATCAGTCTAAGAGGAGATTGTTAAGTCATAAATTGGTGTGACTGATGCGTATCAAAGAGCTACATCATGATCAAGACGAAAGAATGATATTTTGCGAGTTGAAGTGTTACACAATATATGGTTTACGGCGTGAGGGCATGTAAAGCCGAAATCTCTATAGGTTTTCAACTTGGGCTTGTGGGTTTGGACTTTGGGCCTTTGTATTAGCAATCCTGTATAATATTTATATTATTCTAGATTTAGCTCTCAATTTTCTACAATCATAGCCACCATCAAACCTAGAGTGCAAGATATTCAGTTTATTGATTTTTGTATTTGACGATTTATTCCATTATATAATTGTATGCATTGAAGCCATATTACATCGTTTCCATCTTTCTATTATTTCATTATATTCATTATTGTTCTTGAATCACCACGTTAACTATATTTCGCCTACTTAACGTGCGATTGTTTATATCATATTGTCAAGATCCGGATTAGGGACTTACAATTGTTATCAGAGCGGAAAAGTGCTCCTTTATTGAACTAGATCTTACAAAGTATGTGTGTGCTGAAAAGTGTTCCTTGATTGAACATAGAACGTTTGATCCCTAAAGGTCAACAAAGTTGTAAAATGCTTGTGTTTCTTAAAAGTTAAATTTTTGTTTTTGAGTTTAATTTTATTTTTTTATTATGTTTTTCTAATTTTTATTATCATCGAATCAGGTGAGTTATGGGAATTTTTTTTGTTAAAAAAGGGTTTAAATTGTTGAATTGTTTTTAATATTTGTTTACCATTTATGGCCACATTGACCGAGATCGTTAAAGATCTATTTTCGGCTCTTGAGTATCAGTTACTTATGATTTAAAGATTTTTTGGGGAGTGTAAGTGTCAAATCAATCTTTCAAAATTAAAAATCACACTCTCTCTCTCTTTCTAAGACCGAAGTCTTTAGAGATTCTATAACCCTCTACAAATGTTTTCGACTATTTATCATCACATTTTATTAATGTTTTGCATGTTGATGATTCTTGGTTTTTGGTTAACCAAATATATTTGTGGTTAACTAAGAACTTCATATGATGAATGTAATCTAGTAGTTGTGTTTTATTGATTGTTTGTTGCAGATGAGGGTTAATCAGATGAAGTTTTGGATGATTCTTTTTGGAAATCAAGTGAAGATAAGATGACGTCAATAGGAACGTAAGTTATCATTTTGTGGGAAGCACAATGAAAAGACGAGCTAAAAGGAATGACTTCAAGAAGACAACAGAATCAACATCAACATGGGTTGTAAAGAGTGTAAAAAGGAGCTTGAAAATACTTCTTATGCATGGTGTTAGAATGTATTGAAATGGATGATGGGCCAGAATGGAGAATAAAGAAGACCGGAGTTGAAAATGAGAAGGGTTCAAGTGCTTGGGTCAAGAAGATGGCGAACAGAAATCGGGTTCATGAGGCTGAAACCGTAAGGCTGAGCAAAAACAAGACCAGCGGCGGACCAAATGAAGCTCCAAGACCAAACATATGGATAACCGCAACAAGACGTATTGATTTTATTCAATCTTCAAAGTATTAAGAGAAGCTATTACATTTTAATTGGCAAGACGTGATAAAGGAAAGCAATAATCTAATGGGAAGACTGCTAGGACTTACTTTGGTGGTTTATGCTTTGTATAGCGTTTACGGATTTGTTTAGCATTAACCGAAATCCCTATGGATAGGGATTTCGGTGGGCTTGACGAGTATTGGGTTTAGACTGGGCTTGGCCCGTATGGCTTGTACTAACCTATATAAGTTATGCTATATTATTTGTTAGGTTAGACACTTATATATCATTCTCTCTAAAAGTGTAATTGGTTTTGTATTGTGCGATTAAGTACCTGACATTGATAATAAACGTGTGCATTGAATCTCGTGTTTGTGTTCTCTTTATCTATTTCTTGATTCATCACGTGTTTGGATTCCTCCCAATCACGTTTTTTTTTATATTGCGTTGTAGTGATCCAGATTCGTGACTTACAATTGTATATTGATGGAGCCTCAAATGTCAAGGGGACAGACATGGGAATTATCCTAAAACCGCCACAAGGGGGACATAATACCCATGCAATTATATGTGATTCCTAAACCATCAACAATGAAGCTGAGTATGAAGTCTTAGTTTCTGGCCTTCAACTATCTGAGGATATGAGAATTAGATATATTAATGTATTCGTATATTTCTTATTACTTTCTAATCACTTTAACTGATCCTATGCAGTCAAAAGTGAAATACTAACCCAATATCTCTTTATAGGTAAAATTCTGGCAGAGAAGTTTGATACTTTTGTGGAAATAACCATAGCGGATGCATCGGATGGACGTCAAGTGGTTGATATTATCCCTCCGGGGCCAGAACTTCTTGTTTCAGAAGGCGAATCTATCAAATTGGATCAACCGTTGACAAGTAATCCTAATGTGGGCGGATTTGGTAAGGGAGATGCAGAAACCAGAGAAGAAAATGTTGAAGTTGATGCCTTGGCAAACCTTGGTTCGGCTTTCAGGATACCAACATAAACAAAAATTCTAATCATACATATCCTAAACCAAGCCATAGATATGCCTGAAGATAATGAGAAATAAGTGATGAACACGAAAGATGTTACTAATCAGGATCTTGAAGTTATCCAGGGATCCTGGACCTAACCCATCAAAAATTTTTATAACATAACGAGATCCCTAAGGAAGAAAAACCGAAAGTTGTTCGTCTGAATGTATCTCGATTCTTTACTTTACACGATATTTTTTATTGGATATCTATTGCGGGTCTATATTTAAGAGGCTTGGAGAATCCTAAAATCCAAGAAGTACTGAAGGATATTCATGAGGGTGAGTGTGGAAATCACACTAGGTCATTGTTTTCGAAAATCCTCATAACTGGTTATTATTGGCCAACTATGAGGAATGATGCAATGACTTATGCTCAAAAGTGTGATGTCTGCCAAAGACATAACAACATCCTTCACCAACCAGTAGAACTTATGTACCCGATCATCTCTCCTTGGCATTTTATGAAGTAGGGGATGGACAACGTGGGTAAACTACCAAATGCTCCAAGAGGAAAGGTATTCATGTTAGCAACGACAGATTATTATTCCAAATGGATCGAAGCAATAGCATTCGCTAAAGTCAGAGAGAAAGAAGTAATATTCTTCATCAAGTTCAATATCCTGACAATATTTGGGATCTTGGCGGAAATCACATGTGATAATGGCTCACAATTCATAGGTCAAAGAACAATTGACTTCATTGTTGCTTGGGAATAAAGATGATAACTTGAACGTCGATACACCTTAAGATAATGGACAAGCAGAATCCTCGGACAAGGTTATCATCAACAATTTGAAGAAGAATCTAGGGACAAAGAAAGAAAACTAGGCTGAAGAACTTCCATTTGAGTTATGGGCAGATAGAACCAAATCAACGAATGCAACCAATCAAACTCTTTTCTCTTTGGTATTTGGAACTGAAATTGTAATCCCGACAGAGATGGTGATTTCAACAGCAAGATCTTGTCTGCAAAGTCTCGAAACCAATGATCGGGATCTTGCCAATGATCATGACATTATCGATGAACTTAGGGTTTTTGCCAAGCTTCGCATTCCAGCATACCAACAGAGAATAGCCAGGTCTTATAATAAAACTGCTAGAGTGAGAAGATTCCAAGTAGGTAATTTGGTGATGAGAAAAGCTTTTCAAAATACCACTTATCCTAAGATAGTAAGTTAGCACCCCAAATTGGAAGGCCCATACTTGATTAATGAGGAAGCGGGTAAAGGAGCATACCAGCTGTCTACTTTGGATGAAAGGATCCTACCAAGATCCTGGAATGTTGTTCACCTTAAACTCTATTTCATGTATGTTAGAATTTCATTACTAACTTGGTATGGTATATATTCTATCCCAACCATTTCAGTTATTTATTTCATTTCTTATTGTCTTTTGTATCCCCTTACTGAATTAACCATTGGAGGGGTGTTAGAAACACCAAGCTAACACCCACCCTCACAAAGGTTCAGCTGTTTTGTAGAATCGGGAATCCCACTAAGAAAATGAATGCATTCCTAGAGGTCTAGCCACCTCTCTACGTTTAAGGTACAAATCACTTCAAAGGTTTTCACCTTTCTAAGAATTGAGTTTGAACACTCCACCTGAGCTCACGACATCCACATGTAGTTCAAAAGGCAAGACTAGTTCATTTAGATGTGGCCGACAATTTCATTATTATCAGCCACATGTTGGTTCCTCAATAATATTATCAATGGAATAACATATACATGTTATACAACATGGCTTGTCCCAAGTATTTTAACACTCATGTGTTAAGTTAATATTTTGGAATTTTCATGTCACTTACGATTATTGGGTGTAACCTCAGTTTTGTCTTGTCCCAAGTATTTCACACTCACGTGTTAACTCAAGATTACATTCGGGATTTTTCCCCAGGATCCTCGGGATCACTTAATTGCTACAAAAATCCTCAGAGGATATTATACTAACGTGTCTTGCGGGATCTTAAAGTACAACTAAGATAACTACTATCATGATTGGTTATTTTCAAAGTCCAGAGTTTCCACCATCAGTCCTTGTTTGATTAACGATCATTTTTTATTCTATCTAAACTGGTATGATATTTCCTTTACTTTTCTAAGTATGTGGTGAGAAGTTATTTACAAAGCTATGTTTTCAACCAAATTTGACCAGGGGTATTTCAACTAATGCTTTCATAAACATATCTTTTTGACATAAAAAAAGAAAGACATAAGTAAAGCCAAAAGTTATCATCATATTAATCAAAATATGACATCCATGTATTCGTCCGGTAACCCAAGATCTCTCCATCATGGATATCAAAACTTTTCCTAAACTGATAATCAAAGTTTCGTCCAGAAACTTAGGATCCGTCTCTCCACCTTGATCATCTATTGTCTTAAAGCCTTAGAGATGGTTGTTTTAAACATCACCACCAAACAAGAAAAGTAAATTGTTTTAAATACAACCATATCAAAAACATCAAACAAGGAGGGGCTCGGGCTTTGTCTTTGTCATCCTTCATAGCCCCTCCGAAACCCTTCATTCATCTTAGCCTACACCACATTTTCACCTTCACCGGCCTCATCCTTAGCCTCTTCATTAGCCTTGCTCATCTCAGCATGATCCTGAGCGGGAACTTGACTTGTTTCCTTAAGGAGTTCCACCGACCAAACCTTCAATCCCTTGAGGTCCAAGGAAGACTTGTCAAAATCTGGATCACTCGCTTGTTCCATCAGCTTGATCATGGCTTGGCAAATATCAAGAGTAACAAACAACTAATGATGAGTCTTGTAATCCTTCATCTCCTTGGCATGAGTAGCTTTGACTCTTCATAATCCAGCTTAAGCTGAACATAATCTTCAGCCTTCTTCTCGATGAACATGGATTTTTTCTCACCGATCTTGGTAAGGTCTGCAACTTTCTCCTTATTCTCCTCAAGCTCTCAGATGGTGTTGTTATTGATCTTGATGATTTGCTCAAGGCTCTATGTAACATTTTTTAATTTTCAAACCCGAAAACCCGACCCGTTTTAAATTTTTAGTTTTGTTTATATATATATATATATATATATATATATATCTTAATAATAATATAAATTAATATCAATTCTCATTTCATGTATTTTATGTGATCATTTCTATGCAATTATTCTTTTCTTCACCCTGTAGTATTGCATGCACATGTAAAACATTCATAATCAAGATAATATATTCATGAATTTTTCCACGCAAAACACTAGAATAAATCTTGGATTATTATTATTACCATCTTTTTCATATGTTGTTTTTTTTAACTAATAAAACTAAACCAGTGAATGTTTAAATTAAATAAAATTTATTGATAGAGTTAAACACTTTGAAAACCTTGTAAACCATTTTAATTTTCATTTTTAAATATATTAAATATGATTAATTTTCATAAATTCTATAAGACATAACAACTCTATATTTTCAGTATAAAAAGAGGACTAATCCTCCATTATTTTCACACCCAAATACACTATTTGTTTAAGATTAAAAGCACTAACAAGTAAGTTTTATGATTTCATACACTTTATAGTTTTTGTATGATTTTATGTTGAATGATCATAATTTGTTCTTCATGTCCATGATACTTTTAAAATAAAAATAGTTGGGTTTTAAGAATATAATATTTGTTCTAAATATTATATCAAACCTAGTTATTTTGCAAGAATAAATAAATATATATATATATATATATATATATATATATATATATATTATCTAAATGCTATGATGTGTTGATCGTCATAAACTTATATAGCTTTTCTTTTTTAAATATGATGATATATACAAAATGGTTTTATTTAAAGATTTCTTATAATAGATACTAATATACTTGATTTCTCTAAATAATTAATTTAGTAAATTAATTATTTTTTATTTTATTTCAACATAAACTAATATCTATAATTTCTTTAAAATAATTCATGCAAAACATTTAAATTAATTAATTAGTAAATTAATTAATTATGTTACTAGAATAAAAAAAATGTTTAATCATAAATTGTTATTAATCTTCTTATTTAACCTTATATTAATAAGTTATAATTATCTATCTACCAATAATTCTTCAATTAATAAACATCAAATAATTTATATAAACTTTAATTCATTTTTGTTAAACTAATTGTAAATAAAAAAACATAAACAAGTCCCCATTTGTTGTAATTTTCCTTTTCGTTTAGACTTGCTGTTAAAATCTAGCATACATATTTACGTGTTTAGGATAATCCACTGTGATTAAAAGCTTCGTTTGTTCGACTCGTTCAAACTATCATTTCTCATTTTTAAGGTGAGTTTCTCACACCCCTTTTTACGTTTTTATACATTTGGGGGTAGCATATTTATCTTATTATAATAATTGTTTATTTATTCTTATTACAAACTAAAATTCGCATCATGGACTTGTGTGTTTACATGTTACTTGTTCAAAATTACATGCATTGATTTCTTCGATAAGTATGATCATACGCCCCCCCCCCCCCCCCCCTTGCACTCAGGACTGTGTTTCGAGTGGAAAAGGGCCCCGATCCAATTGCGTTGGTTGTTACCAACAGGAAACGACCTTCATTTATTTTTTACACTCAGGACATTGACTCGAGTGTAAAGAACCCCTACTTGCGCGATTATTTTACAAGTTTCATGGAATTGTATGGTTTTTACGTATTTATATCAAAACTTGTGTAAACTCACTAACTATTCGATTTGTTGACTTTATTTTATATATATGCCACAGGTACAATTCGTTAGAGAATGAGACTTGGAGAAGACACTAGAACTTAGGTTATATTAATAAATGGACAAGTTGTTAATTGTTCTTATTTTTCTTGAACTTCTTTATCTTCGAACCAGTGTATTTGATGCTTAAATTAATTAATGGTAATATTGTCACTTGATAGTGTCACATGTGTTTCGATCAGTCTGTACGTCACACTCACGAGTTTTCGCTTAAGCCGGTATATTAATTGTGAAGTGTGGAAGACATAGGATCAAGATAAAAGTAAGACAGTAAAGGTACTCAGGATCCTTACTTACCTGGTGAACAATCTAGGGATGAGATCGGTATCGTACCTGTACCCGAAAGTACCCGTACCTAAAATCAATAAATCTGTGTACCCGTACTCATACCTAATTTTATGATCCGGGTACGAGTAATGTACTTTCGGGTACAATACTTGCTTTTGTACCACTTTGTTATTTAAAAAAATCTTCACTAAACTTGGTATGAAATATGAAATCTATTCATAATCAAGTAATGAATTCCAAAACATACAAAGTCTCCCAAAAATAAATGTTTAAAACAAAATTAACTTATGCAAAGAAATTTAGCGTTCGTTTAATCTTCGCTAGTCATATTTTCATTTTCCATTTTCCTTTTCTTTATTTATTGCTTCCTTAATTTCAATAGGAAAACAAGGGAGAAGGAACTGATTCAACTGATATATATTATGTTTTGAAAATCCTGCTTGAAATTTAAGTCATGAGTGTTGGAAACCTAATAAAAGCCCATTTATATTCTAAACATGTACTGGTACCCGTAATACCCGTAATTGTACCGGTACCTATACCCATAACTAAAATCAGTATATTTGGGTACTAGGTTACTGAAGTCAAGGCTTTCAAAGGACTATCCCATGACTTCAACGCCTTTCCTCTTTTTTGATGAGGAAGGTTTGCTTTTGGAAGGAGCGACAGATGGCTTTGAGATCTTAGCAGTAGTTGGCTCCTTCTTCATGATAATGCTATCAAGATCTTCCAACCCTAAACCTTGACTGGCTATAATGAAACAGATAAGTTATTATAACTTCATTATCGTTAGGGGATTTTAATACAGTATCTTGAGAAGGAAACTTAACATGCATACTTTCTGAACCATGGCTGGTGGATGAAGACGCAATGATCTCTAGCCGAAATATTAGTTCAGCCTTCGCCATCCTTAACAAAGTAGGGTTCCTAGTAAGAGCTTTCCTGGTTGGATGAGCAAGATCTTCAAACTTCGGTGCTGTAAGAAAAAAATATAAGAGTCAACATCTTGTAAATTCCTAACTTTTTTACCTATTATATATTTAGTATCCTACCCTTGATAATCCATTGGAAAGGAAGATTCTTTCCACTAGGGATAGAATCCCTTCTGCTAAAAGAATTTTTCATTCCATGTAGTTTTTTGTTGTTCTTAGATCATATGAGTTTGGCCAGGAGAAATTTGAAAGGCAATCCAACTAAAACCATGGGTTCTTAGTCTGTAAACAGAAGCAATATCGGAAATGTCGAACTCAAGGTTGTGATTTGTAATGACCTTGTTCAACATGTACATGATCCTCCATGTGATCGGCATCATTTGAGCGTAGCTTAAACCGGCGATCTCAAAGAATTTCAGGATAAAAGTGGGGGAAGGGGTAAGACATACCAAGAGAGAATGGATAGAACATTAAGCGTCACTCTAATGGATAACTATTGAAAAATATAACCATTTTAATAGGTTTACAACTATCATATTTTGGGACAATTGTTGTCGGTCAATTTCTTGTTTAGGATCTTGAATGGAATCCGGATTGATATCCTATTGCCCAGGATCCCTAAGAGGTTCAGAATCCTGAACCTATATTTGTGTATAATAACAATTATGCTTGCAGGTTACACTTGTAGAATGATAACCAAAACATGCTTGGAAGTTGGAGCACCAGTTGATTAGAACGTGAAGATAAAAGGAATAGGTCTATAATGGCTATACGAGTGCTGCTCAAGTTGAAGACCTAGTAAATTAGCTAGATTTTTGGGATAACAACTATTTTCTTTCAATATATAATGAGGCTGATGCATGGCTTAGAAAAACAAAACTTTTCCACTCATAACACTCTCACTACTGTAACTTAGACGCCATTGCAATCAACTTTCGATCTGTAATCATCTTTTTCATTAATACATCTGAAGTAGTAGGATAATTTTCCCCTCCCCGTGTTTTTTACTGAAGATCCTCACCAGGATCAAGGGTTTTTCTCACTATATAATTCTCAAGTACATAGCAAGAAACAAATACAAATATTTACAACAATTTTAATAACTTTTTGAACATATCCTAGAGGTAAATCTAAATGTATTCAATCTTGATAACTTCAAACACTTGTACCTGTAGCATGTATAAAAAATTGAGAGTGTCAAGTATATATACACACACACATGTAGGGTTTGAATCAAATTCAAATGACTTTTATCGTGAAAACTGTACAAATAACGATAGTAATTATTATTACACTATATTATTTTTTATAACATAATTACTCTAGTTCAAAATTGTAATTACTCTAGTTATTTGTATGTTTAGCATGTTAATTTTAGTTGTACCGAATCCCACCCATATATATATATGTGTGTGTGTGTGTGTATATAGAGAGAGAGAGAGAGATAAATATAGGTTTGAAAGAGAACTCCAAAAAAATGGAAAACTATGGAACCCCATTCCCAGCCCTTTATCGCCTCCCCCATATTATGGCGCACTCGCCCGATCATCTACATCACATCTTCTAAGGGAAAAATACCCTAAAAAATAAAAAAAAAATTATAAAAATATTTATAAAACCAAAAAAACAAAAAATAAAAAACAAAACAAAATGTTTATCTAGCATCCCTCGTTCCAATTCTTGAAAAGTGGAAGCTTTTTTAGAAAGTGGAGTCGGAATTTGTAATCTAGTTAAGGATGCTAAGGACTGATAGAGGAGGAGCATTCACATCAAATGAATTCAGTTAGTATTGTAAGGGAAACAACATTACAAGGCAATTAAAAGCATCTTACTCGTGAAGGTAATATCATCTCAATTGAAGAAATTAGATGATAAGAACATGTCTATGGTTTACTTAGGTGTGAAGGGTGGGTCAAGGCATATAGGTTATATGATCCAAAAAAAGATAAGATTTGTGTAAGGCGTGATGCTAAGTTCGTGGAGAAGGAATCTTGGAATTGCGATAGCTATATCAAAGAGGGTACATCATAAAAGCATTGGATAAGTTTTGTTATCGAAGGGTTTGACGAAATTCAACATTGCCGGAAAATTATGATTATCATGAAGACAATAACCACAAAGGAGAAGTTAGTATGCAAAACTCCTATGTTACCCCTCCAACATACTCTTATGAACCTATATAAGATGAAGAATAAGAGGTACATGAAACTACTACGGGTTCACATTATGAGTTTGATCATACTCCTACGAGAGGTTTTAGAATAATATCACAAGTGAAACAAAGTGTACCAACAAGGCATTTAAACATGGAGGAATTAGAAGAACTTATGATGGTGGAAGAACCACGCAAGTACAAAGAAGCATTTATCGATGAAAGAAGGATTGACGCATTGAAGACAGAATTGGATTCAATCAACGGGAATGGCACTTAGAAGTTAACTAGTTAGCCAAGCGGTCATAAGGCAATTGGTCTGAAGTGGGTGTTCAAGACAACGATATATGGCAAGGGAATCATTGTGAAATACAAAGCAAGTCTAGTAGCAAAAGGTTATGTTCAAGAACATGGAATAGATTTCGATGAAGTATTCGCACCAGTTGTACGTATCGAAATTGTGCGGTTAATCTTAGCCTTTGCAACCTATCATGGCTGGGAAGTGCGTCTTTTGAATGCAAAGTCAGCATTCTTAAATTGAGAATTGAAAGAAGAGGTTTATGCACAACATGAGGGTGCCATAGAGCCTAAGAATGCAGGAAAAGTATACAAGCTCACTAACGCATTATACGGACTAAGGCAAGCACCACGTGCTTGGAATGTGAAGTTGGACCATACTTTGAAGTCATTAACTTCAATAAATTCAATCGGGAGCAAGCAGTGTATATTAAGAACACAAAAACTTCTACATTAATTTTTTTGAATTTATGTTGATGAATTGATAGTAATGGGTACTCCAAAGAAGGGAATTGACTTGTTCAAATACCATATGGAAGATAAGTTTGAGATGAGCGATCTTCTAGGGATTGAAGTTACTCAAGTCCGGGGGGATATTGCAAGCAGACATGATACTTTAATAAAATAATTAAAGTTAGTGATATGTTTAACAATAATGAAACAAAAATTCCGATGGATCCGGGAACAAAGTTAACCAATAGTGAGGGAGAACTGTACTCAACACAGAAGCTTAATTAGAAGCCTAGGGCACTTGTTGCATACAAGACCATATTTAAGTTACTGAGTGGGATTACTCAGTAGAATCATGAAAGAACCTATGGATAAGCACTTGAAGGTTGTTAAGCAAATGATATGCTACATTAAAGGAACAAAGGATAGTGAAATCATTTACAAGAAAGGAGGTTACAAGATAACTAGTTATAGTGATGGTATTTATGGTGTCAACACAGACAAAGGAAAGGAGGCAACATGTCAAGCACTATTTGGAGAATCTCCTATAACCTGGTGTACATAGAAGCAACAAACGGTAGCATTATCATCATGTAAATCAGAATTCATGGCAGCAACGGAGGCAACATGTCAAGCACTATTGCTAAAGCATTTAATTGGAGAATTAACTAGCTGGAAAGAAGATAAGGTAACTTTGAAGGTTGACAACATTTAAGCAATAGCACTTATGAAGAACCTATGTTCCATGGAAGGATAAAGCATATAGACACTGGGCTCGTATTCTATTTTGGAGAATCTCCTATAACCTGGTGTACATAGAAGCAACAAACGGTAGCATTATCATCATGTAAATCAGAATTCATGGCAGCAACGGAGGCAACATGTCAAGCACTATTGCTAAAGCATTTAATTGGAGAATTAACTAGCTGGAAAGAAGATAAGGTAACTTTGAAGGTTGACAACATTTAAGCAATAGCACTTATGAAGAACCTATGTTCCATGGAAGGATAAAGCATATAGACACGGGTTATCATTTCATTAGAGAATGTGTGGAAGACGAACACAACAATGTGGAGCATATAAGCGGTGATTTACAAAGGGCGGACATTCTGATGAAGGCATTCGCAAGACTCAAGTTTGCAACTATGAGGACAATGCTCAGTGCTCAAGATTTACGACAAGAAGATTATTGTGATTAAGGGGGTGAATGTAGTATTAATCACTTGTCTTCCGAAAGTCCAAGGGTCGTATTGTAATTAATTAAAACTATGTTTTAAACAAGTCTTTAAAGTTTAGGGTCTAGAGTGTCATAGTGTGAAGTTTGTAATTGGAAAGTTACAACCCTACTTTGTCAAAGGTCACAACTATTGGTGATCTATATAAGGGTTCAACATCAGATTGATCAAACTACGATCACTCAATCAAGATTCAACAAAAGTTTGTTTGTTCATATCTCTATTTCATTTATTATTCTTTTATCAATTCATTGTGCAAAGATCAGTTTGGGCCAACATACATCTGTTGATTAATCTTTAGATTTAATTTTGGTCTTGGACTTGCACTAAATTCACAAGTTTGCCATTGGTTAGAGGCTGCAGACGAATCGAACAAACACGAACAAGGCCTTGTTCATGTTCGTTTGTTAAATAAATAATGTGTTCACGAACACTTACCTAACGATATTTTATGTTCGTGTTTGTTCATTAAAGAAATATATGTGTTCACAAACGGTTTATAAACACAAATGAACACAAATAAAATCGGCAGAGTCTAGTGATTGAGATCGATGTATTCATCAATGTGAATAATGAAAGCATGTAAACGAATCAAACGAACACGAACAAGATCATTTCGTGTTCGTTCATTTAACTTTAAAAGAACACGAGCACTTAATTGAACAAGTATTTATGTTCATGTTCTTTTATTTAAAAAAATCGTGTTCGTTTATGTTCGCTTGTTTAAAATCTAAACAAACATAAAGAAACAAAGATAAACGAACATAAAAGAGCGTATATTAACAAATATAAATGAACACAAACGAACATAAATGAAAACACTTAAATGAACACAAAGTAACAAATATAAAACATTTAAGTAGATTACTCATCCGCATAATATTCAATTATTTTCTATTAATAAATAAACGAACAAAACATGTGTTCATTTCGTTTGTTTAGTTAAACGAACACAACTTTTTTCATGTTCGTTCGTTTACTAAATAAAGGAATATAAACAAACTTCTCATCAAACGTTCGGTTCAATTACATGCCTATCGGTCATGTTTCTTACCTTATCATTGTTCCACTTTATGCTCGTACTAAATTTATAATATTCGTTCTGCAGTTTATAGCCTCATTTTATCAACATGTGGTGGTCCAAAGAAGAGGAACCTGTTTGTGTATGTGTGCATCTGCCTTCTCTCTAATAAGTTGAAGCCGATATAAGTTGTTTATTGCAATTATGTAGGATAATAATGTATATATGATTCCACAAGGTTTAGTTTCGTTCAAGTAAGGGATTCTAGCCAATTGAAATGATCTTCTGATCAATTCAGATATCATTTTGATTCCATTAGTAATGAGGATTCATAATATTACACATTGTTCAATCAAAGAGTGATTCAATAACTAAAAGAAAGATCGTTTCTTTGGGATCCTTCATTTCTTCAAACGGAAGGAACATAGATAGAATCAAACCGATTCCCGAAATGCCTTATTGATATTCCTCAATGTCTCGGCAATTTACGGAACGTGAGAAGCAGATGATTTATCATATCCTTCCGGAAGAAATCGAAGAATTTATAGGGAATCCTACAATATACGTTCGTTCGTTTTTCCCTAACAGATGATCAGAACTTTGTCTGGGTTTGAATCCTACTAAGGTCCACTAGAGATCAGAAATTGTTGAAGAAACAACAAGATCTTTCTTTTCTCATGTGATCGAAAAATAAAGAAATGGTTAATCTATTCAAGATAATTACATATTTACAAAATACCGTCTCAATTCATCCTATTTCATTAGATTCGGGATATGATATGGTTTCGAAGGATGAACCGGATACGATAGTTCCAACAAGATTTCATTCTTGAACAAAAATCCAATTTTTTCCTTATTTCATCTATTCCATGACCGGAACAAAGGAGACTACACGTTACACCACGATTTTGAATCGGGAAAGAGATTTCAAGAAACGGCAAATTTATTCACTCTATCAATAACCTAGCCTGATCTAGTGTATCATAAGAGATTTGTCTTTTCTATTGATTCCTATGGATTGGATCCAAAACAAATTTTGAATGGTATTCAACTCCATGTATAAATGGAAAACGACATTTTTATTGGTTCTATTTCCTACTTTTTATGAAGAGAATGAATCACTCTACTGAAGGATCGAAAAAAAAAAGGCCCAGATCTTCTGCGGGAATAATTTGGAAGAGCCAAAACAAAAAATAGTGATATTTGCTAGCAATAACATAATGGAGACAGTAGCTCTAGTACTATAACGGACGCAAACGAAATTGCTCGAATTTGCGTGGACTCACTGTCGCAATGCCCGAACCGAATTCACATTGACTCGCAACCACAACGTCGGGGACCGACAATGCTCAGATTTTACCACTCACCACCGCAACATTCAGTAGTGATAACCTTCGGGTTTTGCCGACCTTCTTTTTACTTTCGGTACGTAACGAATGTAATCGAAATCGACAATATTCGCGTTGACCCACCGTGATCGACAACGCTCAAATTTTACTGACTCACCATTGCAATGTCTAGTACCGACAATGCTAAACCGACGCCTAATTTTACCGATGTTTTTTTAGTTCCAATACCGTAAGGAATGTAACCGCAATCGGCAAAATTCGCATTGACCCACCACCGCAACGATCAGGTTTTAACCAACGCCCCTGGTTTAATGACTCACCGCCACAATGCCCGAATACGACTAGACAGAGCGATGAAACAATAGGGTTTTACCAATGTCCGAGTTTACCGGTCGTATAAACATTGTTTTAAATATGTTAAACTTTTGTTTTTTATAATTTGTTATACGAGTGTCATTACGTCTTTGGATTTTATTATTTTTAATATGTTAATTTGACGAATTTACTTTTTAGATTTAGAGTCCACAGCAGGTTTTGGTTCCCTAGGTCTGGATCTAGGTGGCAATAGGCAGACTTGGATGGCACAAACCTCCTTTTTGTGGAGTAAAATCCATGAAGACAAGTTTGTCTCTACAAACCTAAAAAGGACTAGGTGAGGTGTCATAAATTCTTCCTCGTGTCACATATGCGCGTATATATGTTATATATATACATACATATTTAATGGGGTTAGTGGAGGTTTGTTTTGGAAAAAAGTGAGGTTTTGAGGAAAAGTTTAAAATGTGATATAGCGATGATGTGGTGGTTTGTATGAGTTTGTTGTTGTAGATACTCTTAGCTCTGGTACCGTAAGGAGCGTACCCAATACCAACCAAATTCACGTTGACTCTTCGCTGCAATGCCTGGGTTTTATCGGTTGAATTCTCCATGCAACACATGCAGGATATTAGTGTTGTTACAGTTACACCATTTTTATTATAAGATATACGAGCGTTAGTACTATTTCTTGTGTTTTTTTCCGAACTGTGTACTTTTATAAACAAAAACCAGGAACACTGAAACAGGCCTCCTCCACAACCTAGAGGAACACCGCAAACAAACCAAACCAAACCAGAAACTACATGAACCTGATATTACATCAATTCACAAACTAACTTTTTTAATTTAGTATCGGTATCGTAACGAACTTAACTCATAGCAATCGAATCCACATTCATCCATCGCTACAATGCAACAAGTACATAAACAGACTAAGAGGGCCAAACGTAATGCGCTGAGTAAATTGTATCGGTATCGTAACGAACTTAACTCATAGCAATCGAATCCACATTCATCCATCGCTACAATGCGACAAGTACATAAACAGACTAAGAGGGCCCAACGCAATGCGCTGGGTAAATTGTATAACACAAACACAATAACACATGCCCGGGCTCTGCATATCCTCATGTTAAACTTTAATCTCGGAACCGGCAATGTGATTTTATATCGCATATTGAAGGTATGAACACAAAGTGCAACAGATTTTTCGTTACTAACAATATGTAATCACGGTAACATAACCGATTATAGTTACATTAGTGATACAAATCATCTTCACGATTCTAATATTGTACTTGCCATGAAACAAAAAGTGTCACCAAAGATAATCCATCATAAGAAAAAATACCAATCAGATACAAACAAAAAAAAAACAATTGCTAGACTCTAAAAACCAGTTAATTAATAACAATTCCATCACTTCCTATTAAACCAAAAGACACCCTCTTCTTATCAGTCCCAAAGTTGAACTTAATATCTGATACACCGTCATCAACAGCACTGCTAGTAGAAGGGAAATTGAAAACAATCCGCTCTGATTGGTTCGTTCCAAAACTGTAAGTTGGAATATCAGGTGATTCCTTTGACTGGGGCGGTGCAGGTGGTGGAAAAGATGGCATGATGGACGGTGTTGGTGGCTCTGATGCTGAGCTGGTGGTAGCAGAGAACGGGAAGGTGAATCCACGCCCATTATCAGATGATACAACCTGTTGTGGGTCTGGTCTATTGAAGGTAATAGGCTTTAACATTGGTTGAGATGGCCTCTTTTTAGTGAGATCTTGACCGTTGACTTTGTTGTCAAATGACCATGGTTGACTCTTTTCTTTCTCGTTGGTGTCGGGAGCCATAGACTTCTGTTTTGTAGCAAAGCATCAAAAGTAAGTTATAAAAGTATTGCGGGTTCATCCACAATTAGTAATATTAACAATGCATAAATTTGAGCTTGTTTAGAGGGAATATATCATGGTTTAAAAGTATTGTACATTATGCATCAGAACTCAGAAGTATATTGGTGAAATATGATATTTTGCAAGTTAATAGAATAATCAGCTCGTCCAATAATTTGATGTTGCGTGTCAAGGGACGGGTGTGTTTAGGTCGGTTTCGAGCTCAAATCGAACCAAAAAACAAAGATTCAAGTTTTGGGTTTTTTAAAACCATTCAGTTTTGGTTTTTTCGCTTTTCGGTTTTTACAATAGGTTCAGTTCAGTTTCAGTTTTCCATCTAGGCTTGAAAGTTTTGGGTCGAAAAAAGAAATTGATCCAATGATGAATTTGGGCATGAAACAATGGGCCTAATAACTTTTGATTAATTGGTTATTACACATTTAGGCCTAAATTTTTGGCTACAGAATTTTTTAATATCTTCAATAAAAAAAAACAAACAAAAGAAAACTTTTATAGTTTAGTTAACATTCAATAAAAAAAAATATTCTTAAGTACGATAACGATAGTGTGTTATTCGGTTTTTACGGGTTCAGTTATAAAATGTGGGTTCGGTTATGAAAACCGGTTCGATTTTTGAGAAGACATAAACCAAGCCGACGGTTTTGAATTGGCTTCAGTTACGAGTCATTTGCTTCGATTAACGGTCAACTATTTTGGTTTCATGCACACCTCTCACCTCCCTTCTGGGGATAGTTGAGACCGATATATGAAAAATGTGGCATATGATGAAGACAAAGAAAATATAGAGAAGTACCTCATTTGCAGCACCCGTATTCGTGAAACCAAATAAAGGCCCAGGAGCAGCAGCATCATTAACCGAGACAGATGTTTTGGTTTCAGCATTTGAAGTCTTAACTTGATCTCTAAAGCTTACTCCACCTTCGGGCCCTTTAAAATATCTACTGTCACTAGACATGCCACTTCTATGCAAATCATGACCCGATGAATTAGTATCTTGAGAAGGTAATCGTTTCCACTGGGTTGCTAGCTTCAGCTCAGCCGCCTTTTCTTTAGGGGTTGGCTTGTGTCTATCAAGCTTCTCTAATATCTTTCTAACCGTCTCATTAGACCGTCCAGCAGAATTTGTGTTCACATCCCCTATAAAAGTTTGTTCATTTTTATCTGCTGTATAGAGATTTGAAGTGCCACTAGTTCTTGTATTCTTTTGGAATACGGGCACAAAGCTTCTGGAAGCACTGGAGGAAGATGCAATTCGAGCAGAAGAGAAACTTTTAGGCCCTTCAGATTGAGGTTCGGTTACAAGTTTGTTCCTAACACGACGAATGGGACCCACGGATCCATACGCAACATCCATGACATCACTACTTGTCTTCGACTACAGCAAAAAAGGAAGTACATAGTTAATACATACTTTAAGTGAACCACATAGTAGCCTATAAAATTAAGGCAGCTAAATCTTAATCCTACATCATGAACCCTAAACGAAGATTCTACATATCCATTCAAATGCAAGTTCAGTATGTGATATAGTTGTAACAAGTAGGTACATATAGGAGTTTACAATAGCCACACTCATGCACAAAAAACCGTTTAAATTTGTATAAACAAAAGGATATAAGATACTCGTGTAGTTTCTTAAAGTCAAAATGGTCAACTACATTTGGCACAGATATCATTAAATGATGACTGATGAGTAACGCGTGTTCTTAGCATTAGAAATATGTCTAAATATGCCTGGTAAAAACGGGCTGTTTGGGTCGGTTGGTTCAATGTCAAAATGGTTCAGGTAAGAACAGGTTGTGAGCAAAATGGGTTTGGGTCAAACTGGACCGCTTTTATTAAGTAACAAATTAGTTTGGGTCAAAACGGGTTCTAACCAAAACAAACTCGAACTGAAACAAAACGTTTAAGACAAACTCACACCCTATACTTCTTATGTCGAGTGTATGTAACACAGTCCACTCACACCTGTTTAATTTCAAGTTTTATAAGAGTGACCTGTTTTGACCGTTGTATAAATTAACTAGACCCAACATGGCCCGTTCTGTAATTTGAATTGACCCAATAAACTCCCAAGCAAGTTTTTCTTACCCAAATCAATCAATTCTTTAAAGAATGGGTCATGATTGCCACCCATAATTAGAACTATAAGAAATGTCCATACATTATAATCAACAGTAACTATACCAAGGATAGCAAGTATGTGATTGTGAAGTAGCTACAATTAGAAAATACCTGCAACCTAGATTGTTGGAATGTGGTCAGAGAGGTATTATAAGGCTTCCCATCACCTTGTAATTGACTCAGCTATAACAAAAAAAAACATATAACTTCAACACCAAAATAGCCAACGAATCTTGATTATTATAAGGTTAGAAGTATACTTATGAACCACATACCCTCGGCTTGGTTCTAGAATATGGTGTTCTTGGAAAATTATGAAGCCCGTATCTGCTTCTTTGATTTTGTGGAGTTAGATAACCGCGCTGGTCTTGTACCATTGCACCCGGCCAACAAGTAGATGATTTAGATGAAGGTGTGAAAAAATGTGGCTTTGCAGGAAACGCATCACTACTTTTATGTTCCCTTACAACTGTTGATACATTATTGTGAGTATTAAACCCTAATTCTGATACTCGACTTCCCATATAAGCTTTAGCAATATCTATTGGTGAAGCAGCAACTTCATCTTGTATCTGCATTGAATAATATTACACTAACAATACAATAACTGATAAAACTTCACGTAATACGTGCGTCACTATTATCTACATTTACTCACATTTGATTGCAAACGAGGCATCGGGGTTTCAAAATCATGTTTCCTTATATTAGATGTAGACGGGATTTCAAGGTCAAACACATTCCCTTTATTTTGCGCCTGAGGAGCAGCAGTTTCCGCTTTCTCACCTCCCTCAGCTTTAGAATCATCAGCCAATCTAGAATTCAATATCACCAACAAACGCATGCTCTCATCGCTGCCATATAACTCAACGTTAATCTAAAAATGTTCCATAAATAACATACATTCATGACTTAAGCATAACACGTTACCGAGAGAAATGTTTCCCTTTCAGCAAATTCTCAATTTGATCCACACCAAAATCATCAACCGACTTCTTCGATTTATCTTGTGGAACTGGAACATCAACATCCTCCGCAACCCCCTTCAGTTTATCCGTTTCGTTACTTGGACCTGCATTCTTACTCGAACTGGATACTACAAGCTGCATAGTATTTATGAGACATTAGGTTTGATTACATACGGATGCTTACATATGAAAATATTCCTGCACAATATGAAAACAGGACTTGCCTCCAAAGTATGTTCAGCAGCACCAAGTGCATTTACAGTTGCATCTTCATCTGCATCTGCATCATCATCAGCACTGTCTGTCCAATAAAAGAAACCGCTTGTATTAGCAAATGGTAAGGGATGTAAGTAACAAAAGTTTAATTAATTGAAGCACTAACATATCAATCACACGGAATCAAATAATAAAATCATCACTAGTATTCATATATTATATCTATAGAAACTTGCAGTAACAGATCGTGCCACCTCAACTAGAAACAAAACCCTAACTCGCTTCAAATACTATTATATTATTATTAATAATTGTGTGTAGGCATGATATTCATCGTAATTAATTAACTGACCATAGTCACTAGACGAGTGATCGTCGTCGGCGACGGAAGAATCCGATTGAGAGAAAAAGGAGGGGAGTATTCTGGTGGCGCCGCCGACAATGAGGCGGCGAGCAGGATTGACAACAAGCTTCGAGAGCCAACCACCGTCTTGCGACTGATTAGGAGGTGGTGGACGGTCGTACGGTGTAGACTGTCGTTTCCTAGGTGGCTTTCGGAATTTGCCTCCGGAAGTCGGCTCCATCTATCTTACCCAACTCACTCACTCACGTTTTGTTTATTGTTTATCAAATACAAAATACAAGAAGTTGCTTGTTATGGGATTCAAGACTTTTGGGGGGACGGATGTTTTACTTCACTCCATGTCACAATCCTTTTTTTTCTTTTAATTTATTGGGATAATTTGTTTGTAAAATATTAAAATTTTTTGAAATATGGGAAAGAAGGTTAAGGTGCCAAAAACCGGTTTGTGGAGGAAAAGAGTGTTTTGTGAGAGGGGAGACAAGTTCGTGATGGTTTGTGAGCTTCTTGATAATTTATTAAAGAAAAGCTACTATAAGTTTAGAATCATTGTAGATAATGTAAATATAATATAACGGTATGGCGTTGCGTTGGTGTTAATATTAACGTTCAGAAATTTGTTTTTTTAAGATTTAGTTGTTTACTTGACCGTTAAAAGTTCATATTTTGATACTCTTTGTTAAAGTTTTAGAAAATAACTGGTATATCATTTAGAATAAAACATATAATACAATAAACTTGAATCCGTCTCGTTTATCTCCCTAATTCTTTCATTAGCTTTATCTTTCACTTTTCCCACCACCATCAAATTAAATTATAGGTCCACTTGGGAGTTGTAGTCTTCGAAAACTCTCTTTGATTCTTACAAAAATCAAAATGAAGACCTCCACTGAAAAGAATTTGATTGGGAGCATAGGGACGCCAAATTGACTACCAAAATAGAGATGAATGACATTCTTGGTTGTACTAAAGAACAAAGATCATAGAGATCAATGGCAGACTTACATCGTGATGCTCTGGTAGAAGATGAAGGTGACTTAAATGTATGCAACAAATACGAATCAATTAGTATGTGAGTTTTGCAACCTTGAATGTAACACCTACATTTCGAAAAGGCTCAATATTATAAAATCAATGAGAAATTTTGATTTTAACTTTTTTGATTTGTACTCTTAATAAACATTGAATTTAAATCCCTAAATTAAAGGTGTTTAATATATTTTTTGAAAAAATGTTAGCAACACTCATTATACTATACACAATACTTGTGCTTGACTTGACATCTGTAGACCTAATCGTGAACAATATATGATTTTAACTCATTTACCTAAAAGTGTATGAAACATACCTATTACTACTATATTAGCACTTGCTAACTGAGAGAACATGCAATAACCCAACCATTAGCACCACATCGTTCAAACCAACACATGTGAGAAACTGACCGGCATATAATCTAACCCAACTTACAAAGTAATATAAGGACCTTGGGTATGATAAAAGGAAGCTCAAACCATAACATCGTGACATCTAGGCTGAAATTAAAAACAATAAAACAATAAAAAATGCAAGATAATCGCTTTGAGATTTCAAGTAATACTACACTATCGTGTTGACTGAAATTCATTTTTTTTTCTAAACTTCATCTTTATGCATCTTTAAATACTATTATAGCAATACAATGTGGACACATGACATTCTTCTAGGTTGTCCACATGTGCAATCCAGTCAGCATGTTACCATTCTTAGGTGCTCTAATATTGTGCCACGTGTCCTGTTCTCCAAACACCCAAAATAACAAAACCCCGTTATTTTTCATAAACAATAATCAATTCCACCACTGATTCTCTCTCTAATCTCCCGATGATTATACGAACCCTAATTCCGCTGGTGAGATCCTCAACCAATTCCACCACTGATTTTCTGTCTGACCTCCCGATGAATATATGAATCCTATATTCGTCGTTCAGATCCACCATCGAACCTCTACAGTGTTTACCAACAATACGAGCCCTAATTCCGCCGTTCGGAATCGAACGGATTGGAGGCATCAAAATCCTTGGAATTGATTCTCCAATGAATATATTCAAGGTAATTAACAATCCTGTAAGGCCCCGTTATCGGTGCCCTACATTGGACGTTGGATTTACTCATAAACACAGTTCTAAATATCAGAGTTAATTAAAAATTTCGCGGAATATAAAAGTTCAACCATAATATATATTACACAACCTTCAAATCTTGTCTTAACAAACATTTATCGTTATTTAAACATAAAACATAGTCTTTAAAAACATCATAACATTTCCTTGAGATGCCAGTATCTTCAATTCCATGCCATATGCCCTTATCAAGCAAGCTGCCTCATTCTACTCACCAACGTGCATACTAAAAGTCAGCTACGCTGAGTGAGTTCTAGTTAATCAGGTAACATACAATACGTCCATACACATTCATATATACGCACCCAAAGGTACATATACATACATAGTTCTTTCCTTCCGTCGTACGTTCATACTCTCATACCTTCCTTCTTTCCTTTTATACATACATATATACATATACCTAGTCCTAAAACATTCGCAGATATTATTAGGGTCGGTTCCCTACATTCGCGGTTATTATTATGGTCCGTTCCCTGCATTCGCGGATATTATTAGGGTCCGTTCCCTGCATTCGCGGATATTATTAGGGTCTGTTCCCTGCATTCGCAGATATTATTAGGGTCCATTCCCTTTCTAACCATACCTTCCATACATTTCTCTACATTCATAATTATAACTTCCATACGTACACACATCATTTGTATATCATATATATATATATATATATATATATATATATATATCAATCATATCTTTAAACTATCCCTTGACGATACATGCAATATCTGAAGATCGTTCATGCATCATCAAGCATTCATTCTTACATAAATCATATAAGACATACACTTACCACTTTAAGGTAAGTGTATTAACAAATTACATCGAGTATGAACAAGCCCCGAAAACATAACAAGAAAGTGGGGCTAGAAATTCACCTAAACTCAGTTACGTTTACCATTAATTGTTATTCCTTTCCTTAGCTGTGCGCGACTAACTGTATAACAATTGCACGTATCAATTAACTATCACTACTCATATCGTCTTTATGGTCTTAATTATTACCCTCAACGAACGGGGGTCCGGGGGAAGCGCCCCCTGGCAGCGGGGTTCTAGGGGCGGAAACCCCTAGCAGGGTCCAAGAGGTAGAGCCCCTGGCTGGGGTCGAGCTGCCAGGTCAGCTTAGAAAAATTTTATTTCCATTAACTGTCTTAACACATTTTTCATTAGAAATTTAAATCATTATTTAATTTGCTAACTTAAAAAGTTCAAGGGCTTCTTTGCAATTAAATCATTCTTTTTCTAAGTCCAGGGACTGTTCTGTCATTTATCAAACTTCTAGTTCGTTACTTGGTTCTTAACGAAATGGGTATCATAACGAACTAGTTCTTGTAACGAGTTGGACCTTATGACGAACTGGTCCTTTTAACGAATTGGACCTTATAACGAACTAGTCCTTTGACGAATTAAACCTCTTAGAGAATGACCCCTCCGTAACGAATTGGACCTTCTAGTTCGTTATCTCCTTTTAGCGAATGGCCATAACGAATTGGGGTTAATTTGTTATCTTTTCTTTGACGAATTTGGATACGAACTAAGGCTAGTTCGTTAAGCTTATGTTAACGAATCAGCTGACGAATTGCCTCTAGTTCATTAACTCTCCGTTAACGAATTAGGGTTAGGTCAGAGAATGTCAGAAACATTATCTGATATACTAACCTCGTACCCGTCGCCTTTCCGGCGCCGTCGTCACCGGAAAACCGCGGTTTCGCCGGAAAAACGAGATCTTACTCGTTTTTCACCGTTTTTCGTCCCGTTCGATCCAGATCTGAGCTAGGGTGACCCTAAGCTCATCTTTGGTTCAGTTCATACCCGATTCCACCCGGATCTCATGAATTTAATGATTTAAAGGTGTCGGCTCCTCGTTTCGCAACTAAGTCTAACGGGTTTGAGTTCATACACTATCATATTATCATTACCTTGGATCGGGTCCGGTTTTCCTTCTTGGTTCGACTAGAGAAAAGAGAGAAACTAGACGGAAAGCTTAAGTGTGTGTTTTGGGTGGTGTATGAAATATGTGTAAATGAATGGATTATTTGGTAATTAAGGTTTATATAATTATGGATCATGGGCTCAAGCCCATGGTCTTTCCTTCCTAAACCAAGTCCATAACCCATACCCATTTAACCCAACACTAGCCCGACTCATAATAACTCATGTTTTCATTTTATTACTGAAACGAGAAAACGAGATGTTACAAATCCATTGTTGCAAATACCTTTAGTTTATTTAACATCCGATGTATCTTTTCGGTCAATCTGTTATACGCATTTTTTATGTTTACTGAGTTTTCCGGTCAATTTTTTATTGTTTTGTTTATTGAGTTTTAAGAAGTTTATATCCTACCAATTTCTGGATATATTTCAGTTCAATTTTTTATTGTTTTCTTTGTCCAATTCTTAAATTTTCCGGCTAACCTGTTCTTATAGCTTTGTTATGTAAATATTTATATTTTTATTTCCGGCTAATTTCCGTTCAATTTATTTTTCCGGCCATTTTTTTATTGTTTTGTTTATTGAATTTTAAGTAGTTTATATCCGACCAATTTCTGGATATATTTCAGTTAAATTTTTAATTTTTTTTGTCCAATTATTAAATTTTCCGGCTAACATGTTCTGATAGTTATTTTCTGCAAATATTTATATTTTAATTTCCAGCTAATTTCTGTTAAATTTATTTTTCCGGCCAATTTATTTTTAGTTTAAACAAAAACAGAAACTTCTAATTTGGTTACATATATGATATTGATTTAAAAGTTTCTAAATTTTTATTTATATTTTATGAATTATAAATTTAGTAACTTTTCTAAATCATAATTGTGATTTTTTAAAATAAATAAATAATTTTAAATTTGACTATAATAACGATAATTAAGTAAAGAATTTATGATTTTTTTATTATTGTTATTATATTTAATTCCTAAATTAACCATTATATTTTTCAAATATATTAACTGATTTCATTAACCTTAAATATTGAAATAAAATATTTATTGTATAATAATACATTCTAAATTTACATTTTGAATATAATCAATCGGTTATTTTTGGAATAAAACATTTACAATAAACCGCTTTAATTATATTAATAACTGATTTTCATTAACCTTAAATATTGAAATAAAATGTTTATTGTATAATAATACATTCTAAATATAAATTTTGAATTTAATCAATCGGTTATTTTTGGAATAAAGAATTATAATAAACCGCTTAAATTATATTCAAACTTTATTTAGAAAGTTTTTAAACATAATACGTTTACCAAAATGTATATTCTCTACATCCTACTATATAATATCTAACTAATCACATAATCCTTTATCATACTTTTCATAATTATAAATTCTGCAACAATGTAAGCTCCTACCCTTTTAATAATTGTTTTTATGTTTCAAATAATTTAGTCTAATGTTTTATATTTTAATTTTATTCACAGGACAATGGAAGCTCAAAAATTTACCATGCTAAATGAAATCGATGTTCTCAAAACATCACCATCAACTCTTAAGGTTTGAGTTCTAAAACTTTGGAGCATCAAAGACAATAAAAATGTCAACGAGGATTTTTTGATCGAGATGGTGCTAATGGATGAAGATGTAAGTATCTATTTATAAATATGTATATATTTTACAGATTCTACATTTTTTATATCTTAATTATTGATTGACTTGTAATTGTAATTCTCATATATATTTTGTTCTTTAATGACAGGAGAATCGAATCCAAGCCACCGTTTACAAACATGATATCTTTCGTTTCAAAAGATTCTTGAAGGAAAACTCTACTTTGACTATTGTTAATCCTAGCGTTGGTCTAAATGGATCGAGCTACCGTGTGATTGACTGTTCCAACAAATTGGTGTTTGGACCAAACACACATGTCAATCCATGTCAAGAGTTTGATGGTCGCATGTTTGGTTTCAAGATGATTTCATTTGAATCACTAATCAATAAAGATATTTCTTTTAAATCTACTGTTGGTATAAACTCTATTATTGATTCAAATAAATTGATTTATAATTTTAGCGTTAGATTTCCATTAAATCTGCTAAGTAATTATTTATTTATTTTCTTTTTCTTAGATATTATTGGTC
>NW_027506711.1:0-34784 GCF_021521415.1 Bidens hawaiensis
AAATATTGCATGGATGATGGAACCTGAACTTTTATGCAAACATGAGAACTGCCGTTTAACTGTTACTTTTTTCAAACTAAAAAACATGTTATTAAACCCTAAATCAAATAAAACCGCAGTATACAAATAAAAATACCAAATAAAATAAATAAAATCTTAGATATTTCAACTTAAAATCAGATAAAATATTAAATTGAAAAAAACCGTAAAAAAATCTTAGTATCGTCTAGAAATTTGGTGTGCTGAAAGTCATTATTGTATGTTTGTTATTGTTTTTTCTTACTCTTGGTACATGTGCACCAAGTCTAATAGTCGTTGAGAAGAGATAAACAATTCAACGAGAAAAGAATAAATGAATAAAATATTAATTATAACACTATCATCTTCTTCATTTAGTCTTCCCCGTGAATTTTCAACAGTTGGTAAATAAAATACACGACCTCCTCTTCCCATTGCCGGCCGTCAATAAAATATTGACGAATACTTAATTTCTCAAACCTTTTTTATGGGGAAATTTCCAAAATAGTCCATTTGAAGAGAGATTTTCCCAAAACAGTCAAAGACGGAGATTCCCAAAATAGTCCATACAAACTTATCTCCAACGTGACATTGGTAATTGTGACGTGATATTTGTTAATCACTCACAGTGTGACACGCGGTGTAAAGGTATGTAAAAGTTATTCCCAAATCTGTTTGCGCCGATAGTGTTCTCGCCAAAATCTTTTTCTGAAAAGCCATGGTTTTCGAATTAAAGTTATCAGCCCCGTGAGTTTTCAAAAGCTATCGGTTTCCGCGTTTTTTTTAAACTCATCGCCTCCAACGCATTTCAGGTGAATTTCATCTTTTTTTTTTGCATAAAAAGAAGAGTTCTCAGAATAGATGGATTTTGTTATAAATTATTTAAATTCGATGGTTTTTAGATAAAAGTTATTATTTTTTGCATAAAAAGAATAGTTGTCTATAAAACTTTTTTGAAAATCAATCCACCACCACCACCATTCACCACCGCCATCAACCACCATCACCCACCACCGCCATCATCAACCACTACCACCCACCGCCATTATCCACCACCACCACCCACTGCCCACCACCGCCATCATCAACCACCACCACCCACCGCCATCATCCACTACCACCACCCAATGCCATCATCCACCACCACGACCGTTCACCACCCACTGCTATCATCCACCACCACCGCCATCATCAACCACCACCACCCACCGCCATCATCCACTACCTTTACACGTGTCACACTATGAGTGGTTAACAAATCTCACTTCACGATTACCAATGTCATGTTGGAGATAAGTTTGTATGGAATATTTTAGGAATATCTCTCTTTAAATGAACTATTTTAGGAATCTCTCTATTCAAATGAACTATTTTGAGAATTTCCCCCTTTTTTTATCTTTCCACTTAACTATTCTACCTATTAATGAGGTGCCAAAACATAAAATAAAAAAAGTTAATGTGTCTGGTGACGGACCTAGAAAACTTTTTCACGGGGACAGAAATTTCTAGGGCCTGTTCGTCTAAATATCGTGATATATTATTTTTTTCCGATTTGGTTCGGGTTGTGGGTTGGTCAAATAAAAGAAGATAATCAAACAAAGTGTTATATAATCAACATAAGTATATCAACGTCATTACAAACACATAATTAATAATATTGTTTTTAAAGTTGTTATCTACGGGCTTTTTTTTAAATCTAACCATAATGAATTTTCAATTTTTTATTACCAGGCCGGAGATTAAACCGGACACGTTACTGATCCACATGTCAGACCGATCATATCGGTTGAATTGTTCAATTATAAAGAGAAAAACAAATAAAAATAAGCACGTCGTAGAAAATAAGAACGCCACAACTGTGTAGTTGGAAATTAAAAGTTATAATAAGAAATTAAATTACATTAATATAAAAAAAACATTAATAATAAGAGTAAAATAATGCTAATCGATTAATTTTAAAACTCCTATATATCAAGTGTAATTTGTAATATGTACACAAATAGAGCATACTTTTTAGCAATTAACAAATACATGATATACATCAAACAATTTTGAAATTAGAACGTAAAATAATAATTAGTGAATTGGAATTACAATCCTCAAAGAGCATTCACACATAGTAAACATGCATACAACAAGACTTATTAAAATAAAAAGATAAATTACTTAACTTTTTTTTTAAAGACAAACTAATCCATTCTATCTTGGGGCTAAATAAATTACATAACTAGAAATCTTTTTTGATGGGTAAGGTAAAAGATAATTTCCTAATTAAAAACTACTATTATAGTTTTCGGACTTGATCAAACCAATGGTTAAATAGATTGGATAATAACAACCTTTAAAAGAGCTTTGACTTCTTAAATATCTTAATTAAAAAACTATTCCTAAAACTACATCTTTTTCTTCTTCCTTATCAAAACATATCTGCAAACCCTATTTTTACAAACATTCAAAACATCATCGGACCCCATCTCCGATTAAGTCTATTCATCAACAAAGATCCGGCGAGTTTAAGGGGGGCGACTGCAAAAATTTATGGTGGGGCAATCAAAAATTTCAAAAATACATAACCCAAATATAGTAAGTCCGCCCTTGAACGTGTCACACAAGGCTTCGAACTCTATTGTAGTTCTGCCTCTAGTTATATGAGTCATATGAGGTGGTGGTTTTTTTTTCAAATCATACAGCTCGTATAATATGTCTGACTGATAAAAATACGAATGATGTGACAACTAACAAAGTTATACGACTTGTACGGCCATTTTAAATTATTATTATGTAACCCAATGAAGGATTAATCTTGAATTATTAGTAAAGTTAAAGGTTTATTTTGTTAAGTTATAATTTAGTTATTTGAATTGTAGTAGGTTTAGGAAAGGTATGTCTTGGAGAGCAAGTTTAACCAGTCTATAAATAGGGTTTAGTTTATTAGTTTTATTGGTGAGAGTCAAAGAGAGTTGAGAGAGAGACAAGAGAGAGTCAAGGAGTCTCATCTCCATGTACGTTTGATAAGTTCGTGAAGTTCGTTTGGTATGTTCGTTTGATTATATGAAACGAGTCGAGGGTCGTTACAACAATATCTCGTGTTCGTATGTTTGATAAGTTCGTTTAATCTGATTGTTTAATCCGCCCGGGCCAACAATTGGTATCAGAGCTACGACTCATTACACACGTGAAACGTCCACCGCCGTCTGGCAGATCGCTCGGAGAAAAGGTTTGTGTCGTAGACCTTTAGTTTGATCGGAAATTCGTTAGCTAGGGTATTATTATTTTTCCCTCTATCGAGTGTGATAAAGAATAGGAAAGAAATTTTTTTTTTGTCTTTAGCAAACATATACAACGTCACTGTTGTTCACCATTAGTTTTTTTGCAATTGATATTGTGTGAATTAAAACAATTGTGTTCTTGTCTTATTCGACACCTAAATAACTTTATTAGCCCCTCGAGAAGATAAATAAGTGGAAGTGCATTATATGAAAGTGAAATTAATTTCAAACTAAAAATTGGTGAATGGGTTTGGCAAGGAATAAGCCAATAAAATAAAATTGAAATCCAGATTGTTTGGAAGGAAAAAGGGATGTGAAGTTGTAGTAGTCCACTTTGTGATTGCAAGGTGCATTAAGAAAAGATAAGTTTGTAATGTTTGGTTATTTACTGAAGATTGATTTTGGATCGGGAATCAATTCTAATTGAAAGAGCGTTCTATTAATAAAGTAAAGATAGGAAAGACGCGATGACGATGGGGGACTTCCAATATTGAAAAAAATCGAACTACGAAGTATGGTTGACCAAGATGGAGGGATTTTTGAAAGACTATGGCTTTTGGGAAGTTATTGAACCTACAGTCGGTGTAGTTGTAGATGAAAGGAAGATGTACACAGCGTTGGGGTTCATATGTCAAACCCTACCGGAAGACATCTTAGTACAAGTTGGCATGCTCATGAATGCTAAGGAAGCATAGCGTGTTTTGAAGATTCAATTTCTTGGAATTGATTATGTACGAAAAGTAGATGAAAAAGCAGCTCAAGAAGCCACTGAGAAAGAAATATTGGATAAGATCGTTGAGAAGGAAAGACTGGATGCTATTGTTCAAGAAGAACAAGCACGTAAGAAAGATGCTCTGGAAGCTGCAGAGATAGAAGAAGCTTTTGCAAGTTGTTTTGAGAAGTGAAGGTAAAGAAAGGTTGAATGAAGAAAAAGAAAGAATTTCTTCAGAAGAAGAAGAAGAGAAGACGGAGAATCTTAAGGTATGTTTTTATGACTCAAACAACCTTGAAAATGAGAAAATTGATAAGATAAGTGAGCAGAAAGGAAGCAAGAAATCTGCTACTGATGATGATAAGAGGAAGGATATTGTAATGAATGAAAGGGATGGTGCAGCTAACAGGTCTGTAGATTTAGAAGCGTGTGTGAAAGTCAACAATCGAGCATTTGTTGATGAAAAGTCAGAACCGAATGAAAGGTTGAGAAGAATTGCCAGAATGGAAGGTCCAACAGGGTCTCATAAAGAAGGAATGAATAACCCATCTGCAAGTTTTGTTGAGCAAAGAAAGAAAAGAAAAGTGAGAAAGAAGAACGTGGAGAATGAAGTGGTATGTGAGATCAATGTGGATGGTATGAATGATGAATGTGAAGAACTTGTTAAACAGGTTTGTTACAAACAACTGAAAAGAAAGGGTAAAGATGAACCAATGATTAAAATTGAAGAGCTGAGAGTGATACGAGGAATTCAAGACCTTGGTGGTACAAATTCAAGATTAAGGGGGTGAATGAAGGATTAATCTTGAATTATTAGTAAAGTTAAAGGTTTATTTTGTTAAGTTATAATTTAGTTATTTGAATTGTAGTAGGTTTAGGAAATGTATGTCTTTGAGAGCAAGTTTAGTGAGTCTATAAATAGGGTTTAGTTTATTAGTTTTATTGGTGAGAGTCAAGAGAGAGTTGAGAGAGAGACAGGAGAGAGTCAAGGAGTCTCATCTCCATGTACGTTTGATAAGTTCGTGAAGTTCGTTTGGTATGTTCGTTTGATTATATTAAAAGAGTCGAGGGTCGTTACCACAATATCTCATGTTCGTTTGTTTGATAAGCTCATTTGATCTGATTGTTTGATCCGCCTGGCCAACAGTAACCCCTATAATACGACATTTGATCTTGAGCAGATGTGGGCTGGTGTGTTGATATAACAATTGTATTATTAATATAGCTTCTAGAGAGGGACAAACAATTGTTTCGACGACGACTTGTTACATCATTTGATTATAAGAAATTAAGAAGATAAACTCTTAGTAAATCTCCAAGAAGTTTACATTCACGAAATTAAGTGTCCCTGCTCAACTATAAAAGCTAATTGTACGTCTATCTGTCGCTTAAGAGGCATAAATCGATGGCTGTTATGGAGTGGATGGTTACCAAGGCAATCGTGGAAAACAACACGGTTACCATTAGGGATATAGTCAAACAAGACGAACAAGTGCTTGAACAAAGAATCGGAAACACAACGGTGTTACACCTCGTTTAAAAACTTGGGAATGCCGAAATGGTGTCTCTTATTCTGGAATTGAGGCCAGAAATGGTGGCTGCTGAGAACGCTAACTCAGAGACACCAATGCATGAAGCGTGTCGCGCAGGACATGAGAAGGTGGTTAGATTACTTATTGAGAAGAACCAGTGGGTGGCTAGCAAGCTTAACTGTGAGAATCAAAGTGCCCTATATTTGGCTTGTTGTTACGGGCATGTTAACATTGTTAATTTCCTCTTGATTCACACCAGTTGGTTGTTGGACATCCCTGATGAAGCAGCTTGTCTCCATGTCTCTGTGGAGAAAGGTCAAACAGGTAACATGCATGCATTCGTGGCTCCTTTCTCCTTACTATGTTTATCCAAACATGGAGAGAACGTGTTCCATCTAACCATAAGATTCAAACACTTTGATGCCTTCAAAGTTGTAGATGGTATTCTTAAGGGTGCATATTTGTTTTACCAACCCGACAAATTCGGTACCACCGTTCCACATCTTGCTCAAATGGAAGGTTTCCACCAGGCATGAATCTCTCTCTCTCTCTCTCTCTCTCTCTCTCTCTCTCACACACACACACACTCACACACACACAAAATAATCAAGAGTCAAGTTTTTGGGCTTAAACACGACCATATCTTTTATTTATGTGAAAAGCATTAACTAGTTAATTATCTAAAGTGTGAAACAAGTTGATGGGTATCTGCTCCACCGATTTTGGGATATATAGAGTTATGGATTTTGAATTTATCTTTCTTACATTCAAGGATTATTAAAATAATACTATAGAAAACAAATTAATATATGTAAGTTTTTTGTTGTGATATTATTAAAAGGAAACGGCCTCATGGACCAACCAGGCTTTTAGACTAGTAACGAGTTAATTCAAACATAACCCGTTTAATAATGTGTCAACCTCGATACGTCTTGTTCTTATAAATGGGTTATATTGGCCAAAACTTGATTATTTTTGTTTTGTGTTCGGGTCATGTTTGAGATCGTGTCTAATATTGTCAGGCGCCCCACCCTGGCTTATATGGGGCTTTGCTTGCCATAAGGATGGTGTTGGTGGTGAGGTTCGGACAAAGATAGTGTCCAAAGACGTGTGTTGGGTCCAATTAAAGAAAGAAATTCAAACTTTTCTTTTAACCAATCTCTAAATGCATTATTTACTTATACACAATATGCTTGAACGACTTGAACATTACATTTGTTCTAACTTTAAATCATTTTAAATGTTATATCACTACTAGAAAACGATTACTAGAAAACGGGGCATAGCTGTTTCTGTCGCAAATCGGTCGCAAATGCCCTTTTGCGATCAATTTGGGACCAATTTAGACGGTCTGTTAAACCTTGGTCGGGATTTATTTTGCGACCAATTTTGCAACCGAAAATGTTGTTGCAACTGATTTTACAACTAAAGTTTCAGTTGCAAGTTTAGCAACCGAATCTTTTTGCGACTGATTTTGTGACTGAACATATAACAACCGATATTGAGACCGGAAATTTTCATGGGCGGTTTTGCGACCATAAATTTTACAACTGATTCTGCAACTGAATTATTTAGTGACCGATCCTATTTGCGACAGATTAGCCACCAAAATTGCAATCGAAACTATTTTGCCATTGATTTTGCGCATATGTTTGGCGTCTAATGCAACCAGTTTTTTGTCGCAATAAATCTTAAACAAGTTTAAGCTAAGTCTATCCAAAATAAGATACATAAATATAAACATAAAAGAATCTGCAAATTCATAAACAAAAACGTACGTGATCAATATTAAGTTTTTACAAACAAATAACTACTAATGCTAAAGTCTTCATTCGATATGCATGGTAATTTGATTTTCCAATCAATTCTTCATGTCACGTGCATTGCTCCGCTCATATATAAGTAATAACTATTTGTCAATGAATCTTCACAAGCCTTCACAATTGCATCAGTAGAGAGTAGTACGTACTCTGAAGGTATATTGTCTTTCTTATATAGAAGCCACATAGTATGTATTCCTATTGAAAACAATAAATCAGATTAAAAAAATATAAAACACAGCATGTAGCATGAATTTGGAGTTAATATATAATTAACAAGACAAACTATATATACCAATATAAGCATGTTACACCTACAATAGAAACGGATACAAGATATTTGGTTAGTGGGAGGTGTAAAATGGACAATCAAAATATGTCAAATATTCATAAACGAACCTGTTATAACTTGTGATATATTAAATAAAAAAAATCATACAGCTAATGCAACCAAAAGATATGTATACTGAGCAGCTCAGTTGAACAATAAAACACCAAGAAAGACTAAAGTTATAAACAACCGTTGTTATTTTTAATTATAATAAGCCTTAAAATTACCAATAATAATAAGTTATTTGAAATTATAAAAGCACATAAATAATTTTATGATATACATATTGATTTTCTATTAATAAATATTTTAACTAATGGTTTAGGTAGTGGTGTAAATCAGCTGAGTTTCTCAAAAGTAACTGAGCTTAGACTGATGAAAAGCTCAAAATGAGCTGAGTTTTTTCGAGCTCGAGCCCAAGGTTAAAATAAAGTTCGTTTAGTTATTGAGTCAAAGCTTGAGCTTTGTTGAGCTTGGTCTAGGTTTGTTTATAACCCTAGTTTTATGACGCGTTGCGTGGGGGAAATATTGATAAACTAAAACAAAACCGGAACCAAAACCGATCAAAACCCGAGCCGAAATCAATCGTAACCTGGTTAAGAAACCGATTTCAACCCGAAACAAAACTGATCATAAACTAGTTTTGACTTTTGTTGACCAAACCAAACCAATTTCAACTCAAACCAATTTTCAGTTTTAAACCGGCTTGTTCACCTCTAAACCTAAACCTAACTGACTATCGGTTGGCCATTAATGATCACACTTGACCATTAATTACCATAATTAAACATCATTAATCCAAATTAAGCATCATTTGACTATTCATATCTGATTGCTATGAACTTAACTGACCATATTTGCAGCCAAACAATTTCGGTCGGTAAATTTTCGACTTTCTTTTTTACCAAATTAATTTTTTTTAATTTATTATAACTACCGACCATATTTGCAAATGGAACACTTTTGGTTGTTACATTTGCTATCGATTAACAACCAAAAAAAGTTGGTTGCTAATTTTGCGAACTACATTTGTTTGGGTCGCTAATGTTACAACTGAACAATTCCGGTTGGTAAAGTTGTGGCTGTTTTTGCAACCAAATTATTTATGTTTTTATTTATTTCCAGTTTCTTAATACTACTGACCACATTTGTAACCGAAACAATTTTGGCCGCTAATTTCGCAACCAGTTATTAATAGTTTTCAAAAGAAAGGTTTCTATGCTATTTGACATAGTTTAGTTTATCAAACAGTGAAATGGTAGCACTCTTTGGTAATGGTTTTATGCACTTCTTTTATATGTTGTGAATTCTTGTAGTCTTACTTAGTTACTTTAAATATTTGGTATTTCCCAGTGTATTATGTGCTAAGAAGGGTGTTTAAAGATGAACAATTTATATTTTCGTTTCATGGTATCATCATAGCTTGCTGAAGATCGATCGAATTACATCTCTTGGGACAACACTTCAGAGTTAAAGTACTTTGTAGAGTTGAGTAACATTTGGCACAACAATGTAATGCATAAAGCCATACAATCTATTCAAAGAGTAGGAACTAAAATTCTCAACAAGTAACATAAACAGAAGAACTTAATACATTTTGATTCTTCTTTTAAGTTCTTATAAAATGTCTGTTTTGAGTCTTGCCACTAATATGTTCAATGACAGCAAAACCTTAAAGTTCACTTGTTTGCCTTTTAGGTGATATTCATAGTTTTATGTAATAATTTTTGTAATTAATCAGTAAACGTTTTAAACTATTAAACAAAAACAACTTCAAATTTTCTTGAAGTAGTATCTATTTTATAAATATTATTAAAACATTAAATAAAGTTTATAGTGATCAATATTTATTTCATTAGACTGAGTTTATACTTGGAACTAGATAAATTTAACAAGATTGATTAAAATGAGTTTCATCAAACATATTCATGTAAGTGAAAGCAAAGTTCATACAAAAATTAAACAAAACAAATAACAAATTGCTCAATTAAATCATTAAAAATCCAAATCAATAACACCTTAGTAACCATAAACAAAGCAATCAAAACCTCAAGGTACCGTCAATGCATAACAAAAACACAACTAAAAACTAATAACACCAAACAAAAACTAAAACTACACCACGCTCAACACGAAACCAGCTAAAGCAACAACATGAGCCATAACCGAAGCAGAAACCGCAACAGACAAACCAGAATCCTCGTAAGTACCCGCACCAAAAACCTGAGAAGGCGCCGGTGCCATACCGTAATACGGATTATAAGGTGCATCAGCAACAGATGGTGGAAATTGTCTCAGTTTCCTCACGTTTAACATCATCTTCTCTCCTTTATAACAACGTTCCATGTTCCCACTAATGAAATAAACCGTGCCAACTTTGTCAAGAGTAACTAAGGTGTTCCCGTCGTTAAAGTACGATATCGGATGAGTAGAATCACAGTGGTAGAAGCCATACTTGTCAACCAGAACAACAGAATCAATATTGTAATGGAACCCTATAACACAAAGATCAAAACAGTTAAACAAATTAGTGATCAATAGCATATATTAATAATACATTAAAATAACCAGAATAATAATATTATGATATAAATAATAAGAAGCGTTTTACTTAATAAAAAAACAAAAACGTAAAATCCATTGACTTAATCCAAAGTTGATTACTAAATGTAAAACATACATAACTTGAAAATAACTAATATAATAAACATGTTATAACACATTTGATAATAAAACTTATGTCTTTGTCACAACCAACATTTGTGATGATGATGATGATGATGATGATGATGATGATGATGATGATGATGATGATGATGATGATGATGATGATGATGATGATGATGATGATGATGATGATGATGATGATGATGAAAAATGCTTTATTTAATTAATAAGAAAACAAAACATAAAAACCATTAACTCTAAACAATTACTATGTTGATGATAAGTTGATAATAATGTAATCAACATTTTATAATTCATTTGATAATAATAATCATCTATATGTCACAACATAACAATTGTAACACATAGATAATGAAAATAATAATAATAATAATAATAACAATCTTATTAATAATAATAATATTAATAATAATAACAATAATAATAGTAATAATAATAATAATAATAACAACAATAAAGAGAGTGAAACTAACGGAGAGAATCGCCAATGTAAAACCGCCGTCGTGAAGCCCACGTGGTGTAGAGTTCAGTTTCATTAGTAGCCGGAATCCGCCAGCCCACGGTGTCTCCAACTTGGTATTCTTTTGCAACGGCGGTGACAGTAACAAATGCTAAAACAAGAAGAGCTAAACAAGTGAAAGAAGACATTATTATTATTATTATTATTATTATGATTATACTTGTGTAATTTGCAAGTGCAAGAGGTTGTAATATTAAAGGTTAATTATAGTGATTGTGAAAAACGGTTTAGATGGTGATAATGATATGATGGTGGTTATATATAATAAGAGATTGTAGGGTTTTGGAGGGAGATAATGGTGCATGGGTTTGAACGTGAGAACGTGAAGAGACTCGTACCGGATTAAGGTTTTGACTTTTGACTGTCGATATGTAAAAACGGTTGAGTTTTAGAATTTTTTGTATTATTAAAAATAAGTACAAAACATGTTTATGCTAAGTTGATCCTAAGACCATACGTACTCGAGTACATGAGCTTTGTTGTGAGGCAAAACGAGGCACAGACTGCCCCGGCCCTTCCTCTTTGTTTTGGCCGGGCTCGTTGCTTTTACGCCTGTTATTTTTACAACGGAGGTGGGAATGGTTGGTCAATCAAAAGTTTTTCATTTTTTACTTATATTTTTATGTATATTAAAATATTAAAAGTATAATAATTATGTAATGATTGAACGGGTGTTACAGAACATTTTACAACCACGACACTTTTTACAAAACTAACGTCATATGTCGCACACGTCTGGTTATGCTTCTAATAAGACATGCATAGTTGATATATATATATTGTCATTATTATCTATGAAATAATACTTTTTTAGTCAATTTAGTTTTTATTGTGTTTTTGAAAATTAGAAGAAAATATGTAATGAATTCCGTAAGATTTAAATAATAATATTCGTTAATAGTTACAAATTAAATTTATGAAAAGTTCAAAAATCACCACGATAACAGTAGAACACACGTCCTGGTTGAATGCTGAATTAGTGGATGAACACAAACTAATGATAGGAATTAAATGTAAACAAGTAACAATGAAAATAACGAAGACCATATATACATAGCCAAGCATACGATGTGACAATATATTATAATTAATTAGTAGCACAAAGAACAATAATTGAACTATGCAATACTTAATTTTAATTAATGTTTATAGAATTAAAAAGCAAACTATGACAGTTGTATAATACGCCACAAATTTGGTACGTATAACACATTTGCAACGGAATAATTATACCATTGATTAACAAATTAATTTGATACCATGCAACAAATTTGGTACTAGCCTTTCGTTTTGATATTGACATTGAGTTTGATATTGAAGAAAAAAATTGTTCCTCATCTTCATTTTTGATACTTAAGAACAAAGTTGATCCCGATCTACTAGAACACGGTAAAGCAGGTTTGTAGCAACTCCAGTTAGGGACGTTGCCCTTAAAACCCCGCTACCAGAATCGCTGCTCCCCCCTGAATATATACTCGCTTTGCAGTGAGCATTGCCCCTTGAACTTCGAGGTGACTTTTATGCTTAAAATCATATCATTCTCGCATAACTACACTTCTCAAAACGTGTTTGACGTTTGAACACGATTTCTCATTTTTATCAATAATAAATGCTAAATTACACAAGCTAGATAATACTAAAATCATCAACATTTATTAGCAACTAGATTATGATTATAGGTGGACTCTGAGGATATTTATCAAGAGAAGGATGTTTTTCTAGTGGATACAGGTACGTTCAATGGCCATAGAGAAGTTCTATATAGTTTGGTTTCTCTACCATAGAACTAAAGCATCATAAAATACCAGAACTAAAACACTATAGAACGATAGAATTATAACACCATAGAACGATATTTGTCATCCCTAAAACTTGGAAATCAATGTAGACCACAATCGTCACTCAAATTTACTTGAAATCAATATATAAAACGAACAAAATATGGCACATCGACTTACCATGATACTATAGACCACATCTTACCCAATACACCATGATCTTTTCGAATAATTAATCGATAATCTCTACCAACTTGTTCGAATAATTATCGAGGAGTGGAAAGCGCGAATGAAATCTTGAAGAATCGTGGAATGTTTAAGGAAAATTGGTTTTAAATAATCCTAATTATGGCCTATTGGTAAATATTCATCCCAACTTTACACTTGCATGTTGGCAGTACCAACTACATGTGCATTTGTTTTTAACGGGCCGCGACTAACGGATGTTAACTCCGTTAGTCTTTATCTGACGTGACCATCCCAGTTGGCAAAAACTTGATTACGTGGAACGCGACGTGGCGGCTGACTGTGTATTATTATTATTCTTCTTCTTCTTCTTCTTGGTCCAGTACCCCACCACCACCCCTCGTTTCCCGGCGAGCCACCACCACCACCCCTCGTTTCCCGGCCCCAGCAACTATTGCCCTAAAACCATCACAATCGGCCACCACCACCCATACCCAGTTTCCGAGCACCCTAATTCAACCTTCACGGAGCCCTAATCAGATTTCAAAGACCGAAGTTCAACCTTCACAAGGCTGTAGTCAGATTTTGAAGACCCAATTCAATGTTCATAAGCCCTAATCTGATTTTGAAGCTCCAAATCATAAACACCCAAATCTCCATGTTTTGGTCACCAAACCCTAACCGGACGATTTTGAAGCTCTAAATCATAAACAACCATAACCGGACGATTTTGAAGCTCTAAATCATAAACAACCAAACCCTTGTTGCAGGGTTGGATTTTCCCGACAATTTCTCTACCGGAGATGGGGATTGGTGGTATACAAGTTAAGTTTTTATGGTACAACTCTTGTGGTGCGATAAGAGAGGTTGATGGTGGCAGGTGGTGCGATGGCGGTGGTCAGTGCAAATGGCGGTGACAGGTGGGGTGGATGAAGATGAAGAGAGATAGAGAGGGGGGGAGTGAATCTCTCTATATATACATATATTTTAAATACACAGTCAGCCGCCACGTAGACGTCCACGTAATCTGATTTTTGACAGCTGGGATCGCCACGTCAGACAAAGACTAACGGAGTTAACATCCGTTAGTCCCGGCCCGTTAAAAACAAACGCATAAGTAGTTGGTACTGCCAGCAGGCAAGTGTAAAGTTGGAATGGATATTTACCAATAGGCCATAGTTTGGATTATTTAAAACCAATTTTCCAATATTTAAAAAGAAACGGCTATACTTTTTGTTTTAAATAAAAACACAATTGACAAGATTACCCCTTTAACAACTAATTGGAAGGTTAATATTAAAAGTCTACATATAGTCATATACATTGTTATTAATCAATCAATCAATCCATCTTCTCACCTTTCTTAAACTAAATAGCTTTAATTGATAACCTTACTCCTAAGTATAGTACTTCAAGTATTTTCTTCTATAATTTGTTACGATATCAGTTCGTTTCTCGTTGCAACGTATTGGGATGTATAAAATCGCAAAGTGAATTACATATTTGCATGTTCATGTAATTTCGCAAGTTGTTTATATGTACCACAACCGCCGCACCGATCACCGCCACCTCCATGACAAATGTTTCACAACTTTACAGGCAGGTGTTATTGTAGTGCACTCTTTTACGCTTTGCTGCTAAAGTCGATGAACAAAAAGATCACACCTTTATTGTCCATTTTATTTTTGTAAAAGTTATATTTTGTTAGTGAATGGGTCCATACAAACTCACACGTAAAGGTGACACACGTAAAGGAGATATATTAACCATTAAAAACAGTAAAATAGTCACACGTACCATCAATATTAAATGTGAATGTGACCCACGCAAATTCAAACACTCACAAATTAGAATAACCGTCAAAGAAAAGCAAGATACAAATTTTGCAGCAATGCAGATTCCATTATCGGTGTATTAATTTGTTGAAAAGTACCAAGTGCTTCATAAACCATGAGTGTGAAAGGGTGTGCATGGGGCTTAGTGCTACAACATATAATTAGTTTTATAACTATTATTAAACATACAACATATAACTAGGAAGCGTTTTCTTAACATACCGTAATCATAATTCTAAATCTATATTATTGATCACAATGGAATCAAACTCCTACCTCATGGGAGGAACATCGTTTTTACACGGCTTGATACCATTAGGCTAAAGGTCTTTTGGTGGTTGATACCATTAGGAACATCGTTTTTACACGGCTTGATACCATTCGTATCGCATACAAGAGTATGTAGGAGTTGATTGATCTTTTGTGGCCAATTTTGGTTCTACTTCTATCCTTTAAATTTAAACACATGTTTCGTAACTTCATGTCTGTTGATTGATCTCCTAGGGCTCCACTCGTAGGACATGTATCTTCTTAGGGAAAATATCTTAAATAGGCTTTTCGGAAAAAAAAAATCCAAAATAGCCATGAAATTTTCACTTTTCAAAACTAGTCGATGAAGAAAATAGGTCAATAGCATTGAGACATATGGTTAGGCTCCTTTAGACACCATTTGGGTTGGCATGGAACACCATGGAAGGGTGACGTGTTTGACCTTTTTCTAACACGTCTCCAGAATAAGCTACATACTAGACTGTAGCCGACTCTGCTTATAAGACGATGATATTCTGGCACTCTAGAGCTAAGCACAACGCCCTATCCAACCTAAAAAGACATGCATTCAACAAACGTCCTTTGAGCCTAAACGCCGATATACTTAGGCCCCCTTTGAGACTAGAAGCCGATAACTACGCACCTTTGGAGCTAAGCACTATGTCCCTACTACTTTTCATGATTTTCAACGAACGTGTGGTGATAGAGAAGGTAATGATGGTTTAAGACTAATTACCATAGTGGTTCTCATTAGATTAAGCTTTCTGAACACATATATTGTTTGGTTACAATGTTACGTACACCCGGTAAATTAATACATCATTGACAACTTCATATCTTTGTCACATGTTTTAGTTTGGGAAATCATATTTAATGTTTTTGAGCAGGTGGTAACATATTTCTCCGAACATCATCATATCGGTTGTGAAAACATTCCTTACATACGATGCTGTACGTTTTCGACATCAAGCTAGGGACCTCGAATCGAATCTATGCCATATGTAGCATGATAGTGACACGTGTGTATTTTGTAATTACTTTTTCTGGTAGGAGGATCTACGTACTAATTAATATGTATTTAAAGGGGAAATTATTACTTATTAGTGTTTTGAGGACAATAGTTAACAATTACCATACAATAATTAAATGGATCAAACAACTAGTTCTTAAACAATCTCACTTACTAGGTAGCGGAAATCATTAGTAAGAAACCGAGATTTTGGATCTTGTGGGTGTTGATTATTACTGGAATAGGAAAGAAAGAGAGAGTTGGTGAGTTGTTAATAAGATTTTGCAATATGTTGTTTCTAGTATGTGCATACTTTACCTTATAATATAGGTGTACATGGTCTTGGTCAAAACATACATTAACGAAATCGTAAGCTAGCAAATTTGCATGGTGAATAGTTCTAAATAATATAAAAGACTAATAAACAAAACATGGCTTAACAATATATATAAGCTAAACATATCATACGTACTGTACGATTTGTTTAGCTTATCATATAGACTAATTAAACACATGCTTTTATAATCAATTCGATCCCCCGATTGGATAAGGGGAAAACGCTTACGAAAAAAGATCGCTTGGATTTAAGAAAAGTTTACTTGGATTTATCCATGGTTTGGTTAGTTAATTTCTTATTTCTAAAATCATGTTTCAGCCAGACTTATAACTAGAATAAATAAATAAGATTTGGTTTTATAAACGTACACCACCTTGTATGAGCTCTCATATGACTTATATGATCATTTTCACGTGTCGTACAATCCTATATATGATATTACAACATTGTACGACCGTGTACCAGGTAAGTAGTGCCTCATTAGTGTGACACTAATGTTTCATTATACAAGTTAACATTATTATTATAGCAACTTTATTTTCTTAAAACAGTCTAGCTAATCACATATATAAACAATCCCTGGCTCAAAACTCGGGCTTGTTAATATTATTCGAATCATCCAACGTCTGGTCTGACATGGATCCTAGAAAATTTTCTGAATCCGCCACCATCCACGACGGATACATCCACTTATCCGTCGTGTCCACCATAAACTCTTCTGAAAACGACGACTCACACCACCCATCTAAACTGGGAAGCTTAATGATTTCACATAAATATTATTGCAAACATTATCCGGAGACTTAATAGACTCACCATTTAATATCAACGGAGGCACCATATTATTTTCTGGCAAGATAAACTCTTGCATGGCGGCCGCTTTAGCGACCGCTTCTTGAACATCACGTGGAGAACAAGAAGCCGGTCGAGGTAAACTGTCTTTAAGCTGCGGGAAGTTTAGAACAGCCGCGTTACCTTTGATAGATAACGCGGCAACATCATGAGCTCTAGCCGCCATCTCGGGTGTTGGAAAACTGCCTAACCAAATACGTGTTTTTTGTCTAGGTTGTCGAATCTCGGACACCCATTTGCCCCATCTACGCCTTCGGACTCCTCGGTACACTGAGTGCTTAATGTCACTTGCATGGTCTTGTGGATGTGATCTTTTGTTGATCTTAGGAGACGCGGGTGCGGCGGGGGAGGAGGAAGAAGAAGAAGAAAGATCGGTGGGTGCCATTGATGTTTGTCCGTTAAGGAGGCTTAAAACAAAGGTTATATGTAGGCTCTTAAGTAGTAGTAGAAAAGTGTTGCATGATTGTACGTAATGTTCACTAATTTAGTGTTGTGGTAAGTAGTGGTGCCCTTTCTCCTAGCTTCTTGAGAGTATCGTTTGAATATATTTATGGAAAATGATATAAAATGATAGTAAATTTAAGAGTATTAGACTAGGGCTCCGTTGGCTGATGTGGCGGGCGCCGTTGGACGTCGAACACAGCCGTGGGGTGCGGTCCAACCAAGGGCGCCGAAGGTTGGGTGGTTCCAACGGCCGGCGCGGTTGATGGTGAATGTGGGTCCCCCTCTCACACACACATACATACATATGCATATATATATATATATATATATATATATAGGGGCGCCTTTGAGGGCATTAAACCATAGCGAGGCGGGCTTCGATGCCCCCTGTTGCTTACGTGGCGGTGACGTGTCACGGTGGAGTGGCTTCGAAGCCCCTCACCATAGTGACTAGTCTTATAAGGTGTGATTGATTTATTTTAAGAACCGCTTAAAGTTTTAAGAGCTCGAAAGAACTCAACGTAACAACTTTTTTTTTTGAAATTTTTTTACACATGTGTAATACGTAAGTGTAAGTAATGTACAAAAAATTACCGTAATTTTTTATACACCGAATCGACTTTTTACACACGTGTAATTAAAGTTTAAACTTATGTAATCAACAAAAATCTTTATTCTCTCTTGTAACAACTCGGACTTTTTGAATTAATATTTTATTTAATTTAATATAATATATATAAGCTACTTTGAAACATATACGTCTTTTAACCCTACACTAAACTTTTACCCCTAAATGTTCCCCTCCCTAATCTACAAGGACTAAACTGCAATATCTGTTAATTATAACCATCCAACCCATATACCCATCAATCAACCTGGATATCCATAACCCAAACCCGCGACCCATTTAACCAGATCGTATCTTGCACCTCAATTCTCGCCACAAGTATGGAAATTGAATCAAAACGCGTATTAATCATTCCTTTTCTGGCTTACCGACACTCTAAACATGGCTAATTAATCAATTCTTATTCGCGTTTCTATCTTTAACCAAACCGACAAATCGTGTAACCCTTATACACGAAATTGATCATAATATTTCAATTAATTATGCGTAGATCATCCATATACCAGCGCCTAACAAGCGCCTACAAGCAATTATATTATCATTATCGTTTTGTACCAGTTCTTGATCGAAATAGGGCCGGCCACTGTAACGTCAGTTTAACCCTCTTCCGATCGTCGATAGAGGTAATTAAATATATGGTTATGATCGCGAGAACATGTAGATCAAAAGCCCTAAGTTGTTTTGATTAATTATACACGGATTCAATCAATTGAAATTGTTAGGGTTTGTTCTTGATTTTTGTTTAAATAGGTTTTGTTTATAATTAATCAAATCGGATCCTTGTTGCATATTGTTGGTGAGCCCAGCTGGTAAATACCCTTGGTTATTAGGGCAGAGGTCACGAGTTAGACCCCTACTCCCGATATTTTAGTGTTTTTTTTAGATTTATCTTTTTAAACCATTTTATTAAATATAATAATTATCATTATTATTAAATAAATTATCTTATTAAAAACCGACTATACTACTTATGTTTCTCGTCCGTGTATGAACGTATATGTGTATTTAGTTATACGTATATGTAATACCACGTAAACAAATATTTTTGATTATATATGTATGTGTGTGTGTGTGTGTTTTTGTGTATATAAGTAAGTATATTATAAGTATATTTCTACTAATAATATTATATTACGCTATTTTATTAAAACCTGACACTTTGATTCACGTTTCATTTTCATTTAACGTCTTTATAAACTTGTTATATTTATCATATATTTATATATATATATATATTATCTAATAAATGTAATAAATAGATGTTCCTTAAAAGTTTTAAACAAAATATTTATTTAAATCTTACTACATAATATTTATTTATCTACACATTATTATAATTACTTTATTTATTTAAATATTATTATTTTATAAGAATATTTTATATCTTAGTTGTTTAAGTTATTTAAGTAATTAAGTATATACTTTATCAAGAATAATTAATAGTGGTTTTTATAAATAATGAAACTAATAGCATTATATAGACAAATGATAACAATAATCACAATTTCACAATAACATTAACCGTAGAGATCGATCAACCGTTCAATAAACATTCTAATCCCAAACATAACTTAACCACATCGAAATCTTAACTCATTATACATGTTATATCGTTTATAATTGAACTCATGATATTATTATATTTAAACTAGGAATCCTCGACGGTAAATCCCGAATGGTTCAATCATTCTCACATCCTCACTCGTATTTTTGTGCACCTACTCAGGTGAGTAATCACTCACCTATTTTACTTGTTTTCAAACGTTTTGGGGACACTTGCGTACCATTTATCTTATTATTTCTCAAACGCAAGCTGTGATCTTTGTGTTGTGTAATTGAATGATTGTCTGTACTTGCTATTTGCTTACTTGCTTATTTGAATCGCATTCGGAGAGGTCCAACATAATCTCATTATAGTATGATCATACGACCGTCGTAGTGGCCGGAGCCCGATCGCATTGGCAATGGTTTCACCGACACCTCATTTTTTGGTAACCAATGCCCATTCGCATGACAACGGTTTAGCCCTTTCTTTATGGTTGATTGTTTATGTATGTGCTATGGTTTAATTGTTTATACTCACAGATAACAGTTTTGCCTATTTTTATTCACTTATATCATTATATATGATACCATTTTTGTTTGTGTCAAAACTGGTGATCTACCCACTTAACATGTGTTGTTGACAAATATATATTTTGTACGCATTTGCAGGTTATAGATTTGGATTGCTTATCTAACTGAAGCTCATATAGAGATGACTTTAGGATAAAACATATACAAGAATAGTTGGTTTTGTATTTGTAGTTTTCTTTATTTTTGTTGTACATGAATGTTGTTTGATAATAAATAAATTAATTAGATATTGTCGCTTTACAATTTCATGATAGTAACCTTGTGAGCTGTGACAATCAGTTCACGCCCTGGCATTTCCGTCATAGGTTGGGGTGTGACAGATTGGTATCAGAGCGGACAATATTGGTGGTGCGAGGGGCCGGATGTTACAGTTGGTATCAAAGCCACTCTTGTGCCGTTCGGGATGTTGGGACACGCCTTATCGAGGACGATGAGTCCAAAGGGGGGTTGTCTGTAACACTCTTGGCAAACATAACATTGTCCCACTCTTAGGCTATCCCACATCGGCCATGGACAAGAGAGATCACTGGTTCATAAGTAATATCCTGCCTCTTCAATCACCAACGCGTTTTGGGCAACCAAAAACAAATCCGTGAGCTTTTCGTGGGTAGAGCGGACAATATTGGTGGTGCAAGGGGCCAGATGTTACATCTCTCATGATTCATTTGTTAATCAAAGTTAATCTCAACCACATATTCTAACTTATTTAATTAAATGTGTAGTTTAAAATTGAGTTCTTAAATTTCTTACAACTCATCAAGTTCTTAAAATATTCCTCCCCTTTTCATCAAGTTCTTATATATATATATGGTGAGGTTACTGTACAATTATTGTTTAACGTATAGGTACGCGAGACGCTCAAAGACAAAAACAAAAACGCTCAAAGGAAAAAATTTCTAAAACGCTCAGCCAATAACTAAAACGCTCAAAAACGATTTTCGTAAAAAAAAGTAAAAATATGATCGATTAACAATCCAAAACTTTTTTTCGGTGAACCAATGATTAATTGGATATGTATTATTCCAAGATGTTGGGATGTGATTTCATGGATCGATTTCGTAAATATAGGGTATTCACGTACCTACTGTACGTTAGTGTATTATTGTATTCCATATTTTTCTCTCTCGATTATATATATATATGATGTGTTAAGAAAAAAGTAATATTAAGTTTTTTATATTTTATATAGCGTACAAACAACATCTCAAAACGTATTGGGTGTTGTATCATACGGGTAGTAAACCGCTACAATATTAGATTCACATTAATTATACATTAGATTGTTTGTGCGAGAGAAGACCCTGCTTTTATTATATATATTTCATTCATACAATATTTTTGAATATTAGACAACACAAAGTAATAATTCATTTTATTATCATATGTTAATTAAACAAGACATATGAATGGCAATGATCGAATTCATTCCTTTATCCATTTCATTCCTTCTCTCATTCTATTCTCTCTTTATTTCATTATCTCTAATCAGACAGACCCTTAGTGATTGCATTTTTATTAAATTCCAATTCATTTAATAAGTTACCAACCAAACAAGTCATAAGTTTTCACTGGAATAAAATAAACTTCTTCAAATTCCAATTCCAATTCATTTGAAGCTTTCCAATTCCTACACAAAAATTCTATAAATCAAAAGACCCCTAAGTTTCAGGGTCGGCCCAATAGGCTTAAGGACTAAAGTTAGGACTTTAAGCCTCCATTTAAAATAATTTATATTTGGAATATATATTATTTGTTCCCTGTTTCTTGTTGCACTTCGTTGGTTAGTCTGTTGATAGAGTTGTTGTGTTGCCAGCATGCTCATCTGTGTTCGAGTCCCTGCAGCTGCTTGCCTTTTCTTTAATTGCAATTGGATATCCTTCTGCTTAGGAGGGGAACATGCATCTGATTCTAATAGAATCCTCTTGATGATTCTAATAGTAATTTGAGTCCTCAAATATAAAAATATGTCACTTTTCATGAAGTTTGGTGCATTGAAGGTTTATAAAGAACCTTCATGTAAAAGAAACTAATATGTCTTAATTTTTAGACATATTCTTATTAGTTTGTTTTGTAGATCTTCCGTTGAATACCGATCTAAAAGTGGCCATAAATTAATTTGTTTATTGTGAAGATTTGTTTTTCAATGCCCCATTTATGCATTTCATTTTTATTTTTATTTTTATTTTTTTATGCCCTCTATCTAGTTTTTTGTCTAACACTTGTATACAAAATGTGTATTATTTTTTTGTTACTTACGATCATACCTAAGACATTTATGTATCAAAGGTTTCAAACATAACTGTAACGATTCCGACGAAACCAGGTATACCCTAACCGGTAGACTGTAGTTACGTCATATTTAATGTCGGGTACATGAATTACCATAGTAATTATACGAGAATACAGGGTTCACTGTATGGATTGCACGTGAATATATAATTCATCGTATTGAATATGCGATCAATCGATCGATAGTTATTGAAACCCTAACGAATCTAGGGTTCAATTATAGACGAGATATATGATATTTAGTGATGTTACGAAGTATTAAAGCTTCGGGATAAGTGGATTAAAGCACAGAAAAAGGATTTCGATTTAATAGTATGTCGGTACGTTAAACGAAACCTTTAATACCAAACCGAGCAAGAGACGATCGATCAAGCCGAAAAAAATGCACAATTATTAATACTATGATGTTTTAAGTTAATAAATGTCATGGTTTAAGTTTTTAAATCGGTTTTATATATATTTCATTTTTTAAGCCGAAAAACGACCGTTTTAGCTTCGTTTTAAGCCGAATTAAACGTTTAACCGAAAAACGAACTGAACCAGATTATCCAAAACATTATCCGGATTACGATAATCCAAATATGTGGCTTAAAATGAAGTTGTGGGTCCCACCCCACCCATCCAAAATTCCGATCGGACCTTAAGTCCACAATCCCATTTTTATTTTCTTTTTCTCATCATCCATTCAACAATCCTTCATCTCTCTCAACTTTAACATCCAAAAATCCGGAAATTGAGCAAGAAAACCGAGGTAAAAATCGTGTTATATACGTGTTCATCTTCGTTTCTTGAGTTTGTTTGCAAGAAAATGAGGTTTCAAAGATGAAAACCGATTCTTGCATGATCAAGTGATGTATACGGGTTATACAAGGGATCTTGGTCCAAGAAAGGAGTTAAACGAACCAAAACCGAATTTTTACGGTTTAAATCTTTGTTTTTGAATCATAACCGAAACCATGAAAGAAATGGCTTGATCGTGAGTGTAACTTGCTTGGTATTGTGGTATGTTGTTTGTAGGCTCTGTGTTTAGTGGTAGATAAGGCGTAAAGACGAGTTTGTAGCTTGTAGTGGCGGAAAACGAAAGGTATATTCGGTTTATGTCGGTGTATGTGTTTTTGGACAGATTGTTGGTCGTTTAGAGTTAGGTCATGAAATTTTACAGAGGTGTTAAACACATGAAAATATGAGTTCTGTGAATTTTTGGTAATTTTTGGATAAAGGATGAATATTTGGTGAAATTATAGCTCGGTTTTAGTAAAAATGGCATGTAAAAGAAGATTTTGGTTCTGGAAAAATTACAGGGGACTATGTGGATGGCAGGGGACATCCAGGAAAAATTTGGGATTTTTCTAAGATCGTTTGGTATTTACGACATATTTAGTGTTTAAATGGTGTTTAAAAATAGATAAATAAATTTTAAATATAAGAATTAATTCTGGAAATATTTTTATAAAATTCTCCACTGTTAAAAAGTGATTTGTGCAAAATTTCAAGATCCGAGAGTAATCGGATAATTATTTGTGCTAATTATCAAACTTTTAAAGTTAAAACGCGTAAACCGGTGAAGTTCGCTTAAGCGAGCTGAATGGTGTATAAAAACCCTAAAAATGAACTATTTTCATATAAATGAGTTAGACAAGTAAAAATAAATCATCCGAAAATAATTCGGATGATTTGAGTAATTTTAACCTATTTTAACAGTTTCCGGTACGCCAAAGACGGAAACGGGTCCCGAGGCCAATCGGGAGGTCTAAACCGAGCTATAATTTCACATCTTTAATTAAATCATCAGTCAACCACTATTTTCGGGTCGTGTGTGACCAAACTCATTTTTGAAACATAAAAACGGATAACCGTGCTAGGCACGCAAAACGAGAAAAACGACTAATAGTAGTTGTGACCATGGAACTCTAAACGACATCACAATCTGAGTCCGGAGAAGTGTTTCTGGGTTAACCTTGCCCCCAGAACGGGTACAGTGCTGGGTTAACAGTGTCCCCAGATGTACCAGTCGATACGGTTAAAAGATTATATAAACAATAAGTGTATAATAACGATCTTAGGGATCATATTACAGATTGGACGCGTTAATTGATAATGATTGTTGTTACCTGCTTGCATGTGCTAAGGTGAGTTTCACGAGCCCCTTTTTCTGAATTGTTTTCAAATATTTTCCCGGGGCGGAAGCATGTTTCTATTAAAATGTTTAAGTACATACTGAACGCATGGACTTGCGTGTGTTTATAAATATTTGATTGTACGGGAATCGTACGGAATGGGTACAGGACTGGGTTAACAGTGTCCCCAGATGTCTTTGGAAGTGTTTCCGGGTTAACATTGCCCCCGGAGTGAGTACAGTACTGGGTTAACAGTGTCCCCAGATAATATTATATTATGATATGGATTTATCATGGTTTACTAAAATTGTGAAACTCACCAACTATTCGTAGTTGACCCGTTTTCTCACATGCTTTTCAGGTACAATTAAGATGAAGTGATTGCTTACGTGCTAAGTGCTTGATGTGTGTAAGATTTGCGTGCGGGATGTTAGGAAACATTATAACAGATAGAATTATGTATCATATTGTATGATGTGTGTATCACCTAAACGGTAATGAAATACGAGATAATGAAATTTTGAAGTATATTAATGCATTCAGTTTTCTTTATAAACAATGTGGTTGATATCAGAGGTGTCTGTCGCATCCCGTTTACGTTTCCGCTGCGGTTACGGGGTGTTACAGAACTTGGTATCAGAGCCATTGGTTATAAAAGAATTAGGATGTCTTTAAAAGATACCTAAAATATAACCAGTAGCTTAAGTATTATAGGATCTGAATATCAACTAATAATTTATAGTGACGAGGTCTGGATGAACTTGGATGGACAAGTGAGTTGTTATGGTCCGGAACATAATAACAGACTTGTCCGCACGAGGGAATTCAGGGGAAGTCACGGGGTACATTAATAGGTAAAAATGGCAACATATGTGTAAAGTATATAATATTATTTATACGTGCTAATGTGTATATATATATATGTACATATCTTGTGGGTACATGTATTGAGAAATGGGACCCGGATAAGGAACCGGGGGATGAAATAATAAAAGTACCAAGGATGCTGAAATTTCTAAGAGCATCGGTTGATGATGAGTCTGACTTATCGGGTCATAGTTATGATAGTACCAAGTTAGATATCCCGTTTGACACTAACCAGAAATATCTAGTAACCGTCACTCCCAACCAAAGTTGATAAGTTCCTTACCCTACCAACACCGGTACCGTATATCCTAATAACCCCCTATGTTCACCCGAACCACGACCCTCATGTACGGACGAACCTGTACCTGAACCCGTTCTTATTCCATCAAAAAAAAAAAATTGATAATAAATGAGCAGATAAGGATATATATATTTCTATATATATATATGTGTTTCTCACTCTCAAGCATATGAGTCATACCACCTCCAGATCGAGAATCACCGATTTTAGCGAACCTAGAACGTCTGAGGACATTGACTGAGCAAGTGATAGAGTTTTCCATAATAGTAATTGATAATATTTGAGGGCAAACCATGTTGCACAATTACCTTGAACCTTGCAACTCCCTATGTTATCCTTACATCCGTTAGATGCCTATACCCATGTATACTCGAATAGAATGATTACCTATACACAAAGAGGTGTTGGAATCATTATAGCATAATTGGTTATTCGTTCGTAGGTGGTATACCGCGTATACCGGAAATACGAATAGACACGGATATTATAACTCCGTGGTACGTAATCGTTTGGTGCTCACGGTGAGCATGTATCGGTTATGCTGACATGCAGAAGGATATTGAAATCAAGTATATTAAACATTAACCTTGTTGAGAAATATCTATATGTCGGTTGATGACAAGGTTTATGAAACATATTTGAACGTTAACCGACTTCAGGTTAAGTCCATGTGAGATCATATTTGTGGGACATATATATACTAGATACTGGTATGTGTAATATATATGATAATATTTGGTGTGTATGTATACCAGTTGTTATGATTGAGCTGGTAACGAGTTAAACGGTGAGATTAATATTGATTACTGCGTACGGGATGAGTACGGCAGAATGACATAAAAAGAGTAACTTCAATGATGGAGATTGATATGATTCGGTTGATTGCTCAAAGATAGCAGGTGATGATACCGAATGTCGTATCACAGATCACTGCTAGTGTTGATGCAAATGTGATCGCAGACTTATAGATCGAGCAATCACATGATTATGAATATTTCAATTCTTAGTGTTATTACTAAGAGTGATAATGTTCCACCGGATACTATTGTGACTACAAGTATTAGTTATAAACTAAACATGAATAGTAGTCGTAATGAATTAGATCCGGTATGAAGGATATGTTGTTGTTTGTGGTAAGGAAATTATTAATAGGGTACTGATGGTAAAGGGAGGAATAGATTAACGAGTAGATAGAAAAGATCGAAATGATTAAGGATATTGGTAAGAGACTAGAACATTGTGTAGTGAAATATGCTACAGAGATGTTGGTAGATTATGTTGTATCGTGATGGAACACGATGGTACAAAATTATAGTTAGAAAATTATTGCTCAGAGGACATGGTCGGAATTTAAAATTCTTGTGCTAGAGCACTTTTATTCGAGTAATTAAGTTCAGAGATTGGGAACTGAGCTATGAAAAATAGAAATGTTGCGTGCTGATTACTTAGAACACGCTAATAGTTTGAAGGAATTGTCATGTCTGGTAACATGGCTAATTACCCCTGAAACTAAGCGAAGTGAGCGCTATATTGGGGACTAACTCCATCGATAAGGAGTATAGTCAATCCGGTAAAATATACAACCTTTGGAAGGGTTGTGTCACAAGCCAGCATCGATATACTTAACTCTATGGGAAGCGGACTGGAAGGACGTTAGGTGAGACGTCGGGTGTTAAAGAAGAGAAGTGATAAAGGCATAGTGCAAGATAGGCCTTTGAATAAGTAGGTAAGTCCTACAACCCAGAACTTTACTAAGACTAGTTCTGGTGTGAAAACATGAACTGCATAAAGGGGTTCTTCCCTAAATGTGGAAAATATGGTTATCGGCAGGAAGAAGAATGTCGAGTGATAGTAGGCTACAGGTGTAGTAAAGATGGACGTAATGCCACAATTGTAGAACCAAGTGAAGCCATGTGAACCGACAACCCCAACCCATTCGTGTACAACCACTCCGAACCCAACAACTTCAATAACAATCCATCCAAAGAAATTAAATTATGCCAAACAGTTGTACTTGCTATTAATGTGGTAGTACAGAACGTTTCAAGAGAAATTGCCCAAAGTTGAACCAAGGTGTTGTTGGAAGATGAACCTCATGACAAGCATCAACCCCTGATCAAGCAAGGAGCCGTGCTTTTGGGAGTAATTCAAATAAAACAAGTCATGATCCAAAAGTGGTATTAAGTACGTTGTAGTTTTAAATCAATAGACTTCAGCGATATTTTTACGGTCGTCGATAGAAGTTAGCTCCTGTTAACCTCCTATCATTTGGAAAGATACCGATTAGTGAAACTATAGAACCCTATACTGTAGAATCGCTAACGGTAAACCCCTAATGGTTAACTAAATTGTTCGGAATTGTCCTACTATTCTGAACGATTAACCTTTCCTTATTGACCTACGACCAGTAAAGTTAAGAAGTTTGACGTAATAGTTAACATGGACTGGCTAACTCGACATGAAGCTGAAATCAATTATGAAAAGAAGATGATTAGAAGCTCTCCTTCGGACGATGAAGCGATTAGATAAAGAGAAAAGTGTACGGTATTATGTTACCACTCTAATCTCATTTTGAGATGTTATAGTATTTACGACAAGAAGACGTGGTGTATTTAACAAACACGATTGCCAAAGTATTTAAAAGAAAACATACAGAAGATATCCCGGTGGTACGCAAATTTCCACAAGTTTTCCCAGAAGAAATTCCTGGATTACCGCCAACCCGACATGTCAAATTCGGAATCAATTTAATACCTCAAGCTGGCCCTGTTGCTAAAGCATCTTACCGACTTACACCAACTGAAATGCAAGAATTATTGGATAAGGTTTTATACGACCTAGTTAGTCACCATGGGGTGCACCAGTGTTATTTGGGAAATGAAGGACGGAAGTGTTAGGATATGTATTGATTAGGGAGAATTGAATAAAGTGACGATCAAGAGTAGGCACTCACTTCTTCGAAGTGAATGATCTGTTTAATCAACTGCAAGGGGCGATTTATTTTTAGAAAATTGATCTTAGATATAGTTATCACCAAATGAGAAATCCAAGAGGAGGACGTTGCAACAACAGTGTTTCGGACTCGCTACGGCCATTATGAATTTTTAGTTATGCCTTTCGGGCTAACAAATGCGCCGGCAGCATTCATGGAACTCATGAACCGAGTCTGTAAACTTTATTTTGACAAATTTGTCATAACATTCATTGATGATATTTTGATATATTCGCAACGTAAAGAAGAGCACGAACGACGGTTAAGGAAAAATGGTGGAAGTGTTAAAGCAAGAGGAGCTATACGCGAAGTTTTCGAAATATGATTTTGAATAAAGAAGGCATAATCCCTTGGTCATGTTGTAAAGCAACAAGGATTTCACAAAGATCCAAATAAGATAGAAACCATTAAAATTGTGCCAAGCGCCGATTTTAAGTCTCCCCGATGGAGACGATGGTTTTGTCGCGTGTTGTGACGCATCGCGTAAAGGGTTAGATGCGTGTTGACGCAGTATAATAAGGTTATAGCCTATGCTTCCCGACAATTAAAAGTACACGAGAAAAAAAAATTACACTACTCACGACTTAGAACTGGGAGCGGTTATCTTCGCACTTAAAATCTGGAGACATTATCTCTACGGTACGAAGTACACCATCTTCACCGATCATAAAAGTTTGCAGCACATATTCAATCAGAAAGAACGGAATATGAGGCAACGAAGATGGGTCGAGTTGTTAAACGATTATGACTGTGACATCCGTTATCACCCCGGCAAGGCTAACGTCGTAGCCGATGCCTTGAGTAGGAAAGATCGGGCTAAGCCATTGCGAGTGCGAGCACGGGGGATGATAGTCCAGTCGAACCTTTAGGACCTGATTCGAGTCGCTCAACGGGAGGCGTTGAAAGAGAAATAATTGGAAAAGGAGGGACTTTACGGCAATGAGAAGAATTTCGAACAGCGCGTGGACGAAATTCTCTACTTCAAAAATCGGGCTTGGATCCCGACCCTCCATGACCTTCGTGATTTAATCATGGACGAAGCGCATAGATCGAAATATTTCATACATCTGGGATCGGATTAGACTATTGATGATGCGAATATCTGAAAGGATCTTATTAATGGCTGAGTCGGAGAAAGATATGGATACGTATATTAGAGGATATTTGAGTTATGCGAGAGATAAGGCTGCACACCGAAAACCCTGGGGTACGCCGCAACGACAGAAAATTCGCCAATGATAGTGGGAATAAATTATCATGGATTTCGGGACGCAAATTCCCAAGATATATCAAAGGCATGAGGTAAATTGGGTAATCGCGGATTGATTAACCAATCCTCGCATTTCATCCCAAACCATGACAATTACCACAATGAATTCTTGCCCAAATTCCGGATGGTGAAATGGTATCTCGTCGTGGAGTACCATTTTCAATGATCTCAGATCGAAATAGTCATCCTACTTCCATTATTGGAAGGCGGGGAAGGAAGCATCGAGAGCTTGAAGCTTTCTATGGGTGAAGTAATTATCACCAATTTGTAAATTGAAAATGGGCGTCAATCAAGCCATAAGATTTGAATTGATTCGAGAAACAACCAATCGGATTTATAATATTTAAGATGAGTTGAAAGCATCGCGAGATTGGCAAAGGATTTATGCCAACATTCATTGGAAACCATTGTCATTGGAAAGAGGTGACAAGGCATTTTTAAGACATCACCTTAGAGAGGTGATATGAGGTTTGCCAAAACCGAAAATAGCTCTTTAATATATTGGGCCTCATGAGACTATCTCCATGATTGGTCACTTAGTTTATTGATTAAAGTATTCCAGGGGCTAAGTACTATACATGATGTTTTGCCACGTATACGGATTGAAAAGTGCCTTAGCGATGAGGCAACGAAAGTACTAGTAATAGAGGTACTCATAGAAGACATGCTTGATATCATAACTACTTCCGTAGAGATAGTAGACGGGAAAACTAAACAGTTTGGACATACCAAGCTTTATCGATTAAAATTAAGTGGAATTCACAGCGAGGACCAGATTATACCTGGTAACGCGAGGGTGAATTCTGAAGGAAAAACCCCCCACATTTCTCTCGGAAAGGGATAGTGAGCGTGTAAAATTTCGAGGACGAAATTTCTTAACGGGGGGAGAATGTAACGATTCCGACGAAACCAGGTATACCCTAACCGGTAGACTGTAGTTACGTCATATTTAATGTCGGGTACATGAATTACCATAGTAATTATACGAGAATACAGGGTTCACTGTATGGATTGCACGTGAATATATAATTCATCGTATTGAATATGCGATCAATCGATCGATAGTTATTGAAACCCTAACGAATCTAGGGTTCAATTATAGACGAGATATATGATATTTAGTGATGTTACGAAGTATTAAAGCTTCGGGATAAGTGGATTAAAGCACAGAAAAAGGATTTCGATTTAATAGTACGTCGGTACGTTAAACGAAACCTTTAAAACCAAACCGAGCAAGAGACGATCGATCAAGCCGAAAAAGATGCACAATTATTAATACTATGATGTTTTAAGTTAATAAATGTCATGGTTTAAGTTTTTAAATCGGTTTTATATATATTTCATTTTTTTAATCCGAAAAATGACCGTTTTAGCTTCGTTTTAAGCCGAATTAAACGTTTAACCGAAAATTAGTGAATTACCAACTAATTAAGAAGAGACACCAATGTACTAAAGATAACATTTTTTTTATCTTTTTTTTCATTGGTTCATCAAGTCAAATTTTATAAAAATGTTTATGTAACCTAACCTTTCTCCTGTATTTTCAATTACTTTTATTACTCATTTGGGACAAAGTGGAGTGGACCAAGACGTGTAGGGGTTGTTATTGTTGGTTTGTGCATGCAAAATTATTTGAACAGGCAGGAATAATAACTGTCGAAGCATGAAATGAATATGACCTGATCCATGACGATGTTTCCACGGATTTTTGAGATGAACGAACCACGTCTTGATCTTCTTCTTCAGCTGCTTGAGACCTGCAATGGTTTTTCGGGGGTGTGGAGGTGACTGCTAAGAAATCCTGAGGATCTCTTGTTTACAGACACAAAAAAGTGGTGGTGGCTCTTATTGAGCATGACCCCCTAATAAGGAGGTGGAGACCTCCTTATATAGAGAGCCTCATGGTCACCATCATGATACCCTAATGGGCCTAGCCCAGTTAGGGTTACCTCCACAAAACCCCCTCAGCCCAATAACATTGTATTAGTCCATGTAATAAAATAAGCCAAACATAATAGATTTAGGGTCGTAGAACCGGGTTTTAGTACCATACCCCTACAAGCCCCCCAAGTCCAGCGTTGCTCCTGGGCGCGCAAGCGTCTAGGTGGAGCGCTGGACTTTATAAGGCGTGAGGCGGTTTTTTCCCTTTTCTTTGGCCTTGTCTTTATTGTCTTTTGAGTTTTGGGAGGTTTTCTTCATGATGGTGACAAGTTGTAATAAAAGCCTGCGCGCGAGGCGACTTACAAGCTATGAGAATAATAAAGCTTGCGCGCGAGGCGACTTACGAGCTATAGGAATAATATAGAGCTTGCGCGCGAGGCGTCTTACGAGCTATAAGAATAATTAAGCCTGCGCGCGAGGCGACTTACGGATCTATGAGAATAATGCAGCCTGCGCGCGTGGCGTCTTACGAGCTATAAGAATAATAAAAACATGCACGCGAGGCGTCTTACGAGCTATATGAATAATAAAAGCTTGCGCGCGAGGCGTCTTACGAGCTATAAGAATAATAACAGCTTACGCGCGAGGCGTCTTATGAGCTGCATGAATAATAAAAGCTTGCGCGCGCGGCGACTTACGAGCTATAATAATAATGAAGCTTGCGCGTGAGGCGACTTATGAGCAATAATAATAACAGCTTGCGCGCGAGGCGTCTTATGAGCTGTAATAATAATGAAGCTTGTGTGACATCTGCCCCGATCCGACCCGACCCAGGTACCCGTTTCTCTGACCCGATCTCTTTCTTTTATAATTTAGTATTTATTTATACTTATATTTTACTTTTAATAATAATAATATACTTTTCCTTCCCGCCTCTTTCTCTCTTTTCCTTTCCGCCGTCCCGTCCCTCTCCTCTCTTTCCGCCTTCTTTTCCCTCTTGTCGCCGTCCCGCCTTAAGCCTTGTTTCCCTCCTCTTTGCTTGTCCTTTGGTTCTTCCCGCCTAAGGATGTCTGCAGCTCCACGCGCCAGACTCCTTACATGGAAGCCTGCGTGAAGACATCTTGTTCCTGCGATGCGTGAAGAGAACTCTTCTCGCAGCGCGCTAAGAATGTATGTTCTTCCCGCAATGCGCTAAGAATGTATGTTCTTCCCGCGATGCGCTTAGAATTCTTGTTCTTCACGCAGCGCGCTAAGGAATTGTGATTCTTCCCGCAGCACGCTAAGGATTGTTGTGCCAGCCTTCGCGCTCGCGCACTCAGCCTTCTCGCGCTTAACCCTTGTATCTTCTGTTTAAATCTAGCCGTTTGCTTTTGTGTTGTCTTATCTTTTGAGCTGTTGACCTAATCTGCTTTATGTCTGAATAGTTACTTTCGGCGCAGCATGCGTACCAACCCCCATTGGTTGGTAGAAAAAGTGACTGCCATTATCTTTTGAAATCTGCTTTTTCCATGCTTGACCAGTACCTTTATCTGACCTGCCCATGCCTGTTACTGTTCCCTGTCAGCTTTATCTTGCCCCCTGCAGCTGCCATATCTTTTGATATCTTTTGCTTTTGGAATCTTTTACTTTTTGAGATCTTTTCCCCTTTTTCTAGGGATTGTGTCTCCTAGGGTTTCTCTATAAATAATAGTATTATTTTTTCCTAACACTACACACACAAAACACTTAATCTCTCCTGTTCTCTTGCCCCTTGCTCTCTCTGCCGTCTTCCTCTCTGCCTCCGTCTTCCTCCTTGTTCTTCCTGCTTTTCTGGTAATATATATATTATATATAATAGTTTACTTATTAATTATGCTAACTTATAATCAAGACTTAAAACCAATCGTTAAAACAATAATCTTTAATTATAGGTTAACTTTGCTTGTTTAAGAGTTGATTCTTGCATATCTATCACCGCATCGTTTATCAAGTGAGTTATCTCGTATCTAATCCCTTTTTATTTTTAAATGCTTTGGGATGTTCATGTGTTCATACAAAACTTGAGTCTTAAACTTGTTTATGAACTTTAGTCGCGCAGTATCCCATGTGTTGAGGACGTTTACTTGGCTGTTTATTTGTATGTGTGTATCATTAACCGCTTTGTTCGGCCTATTCCGCAGTTCCGTTGGTACCATTAGTTGAACACGGGAGACCTATCGTTTACGGTTTTCTTTGTTTACACTTGCACAGATGTTTTCTCGTTTTTATGCTCAATTGGGAGCATGGATTGAACTATGATCTATGAACTATCTTAGGCTTGATCACAATCTGATTACACCCTTGTTAAACTCTAGACATACACGTGTTGCGCGCAGATTTACTGTGATTATCTATGATTATCTATTAAACTTGATTTCTCACCAACACGCAAGTGTTTGACGTTTATTTTAACACATGTTCAGGTTTGCAGTAGCTGTTTTGGAGCTTGTGGACACATAGGAAGTTTTCTTTATTTTGGACCTAGATTAAAATGTATCAAGACAAGTTTTTGCTGTTCGAATATTATGATTTATGTTGATTTATGTTATCTTGTGTTTACCTTGCGCTGTGCGCGAATGAATGTATTTATTAAATATTGACACCCAATAGTGGTCACGAGTAATGAAACAATATGTGGCGCCCCGATGTATAATCCGCCTTTGGTCGGTGTGTTACAGATTGGT
>NW_027506712.1:0-44849 GCF_021521415.1 Bidens hawaiensis
ATCGTCACGAATTGAATTATAATCAAATTGCTTTGGGTCGGTTACCAATGTCAATAATTGACGATTACACCATTCGAACAATTTTAAATTTGCCTGAAATAAAAACTTAAGAACTCATTTTGATCTAAAAGAATGAAGGTTTTTGTTTGGTGAATAACTACAAATTATATTCATAATTATATTGATTAGGATTAGGCGGCGAGTAATTTATATTAATATGAAAAATATATTTCTTTTCTATAGTCTATATTGATGATTTGAAAATTGATGATTTGAAAATATATAGATTCAAATTACTCCTTCGAGAGATTTGGCCAAATAACTACATCTACATCAATCCATATCCATGAAAATGGAATTTTTCAAATTGAATAATTAAGAACTATTATAAAATAGAAAAAAAGTTATAAAATAGAAAAAAAGTGGAGTTACTTCTTTTTTCCTGACCGGGTCAATAAAGTTATGCAAGATTTTGATTTATTTATCTCTTATATATAATGGATTTACCTGGACTAATACATGATTTTCTTTTAGCCTTTCTGGGATTAGGTCTTATATTAGGGGGTCTGGGAGTAGTATTACTTGCCAATCCCATTTATTCTGCCTTTTCATTGGGATTTGTTTTTGTTTGTATATCGTTATTATATATTCTATCGAATTCCCATTTTGTAGCTGCTGCGCAGCTCCTTATTTACGTAGGAGCCATAAATGTTTTAATCATTTTTGCTGTGATGTTCATAAATGGTTCAGAATATTCCAAAGATTTCCGTCTTTGGACCGTGGGAGATGGAGTAACTTCCGTGGTCTGTACAAGTCTTTTTGTTTCACTAATGACTACTATTCCAGATACGTCATGGTACGGGATTATTTGGACTACAAAAGCAAACCAGATTGTAGAGCAAGATCTGATAAGTAATAGTCAACAAATTGGGATTCATTTATCAACAGATTTTTTTTCTTCCGTTTGAATTTATTTCAATAATTCTTTTAGTTGCGTTAATCGGCGCAATTGCTGTAGCTCGTCAATAATAACTCTTTATAACTGGAAAAACCTTGTTATGAGCTATCACATGTCTTTCCTTTTTTCTATTTGACTTTGTATATAAATTTCTATTTGACTTTGTATATAAAATAGAAATTATTTATTAGTTCAATCTATTCCCAATATATTACTTTGTTGCATTACTCGTTATATTCTAGTCAATCCAATTGGTTTAAATTGTTGTTCATATTGAAATGAATCGAGATTTATAAGGAGTTGGTTAATGATGCTCGAACAGGTACTTTTTTTGAGTGCTTATTTATTTTCTGTTGGTCTATATGGATTGATTACAAGTCGAAATATGGTTAGGGCTCTTATGTGTCTTGAACTTATATTAAATGCGGTTAATCTCAATTTTGTAACATTTTCTGATTTTTTTGATAGTCGTCAACTAAAAGGATCCATTTTTTCTATTTTTGTTATAGCTATTGCAGCTGCTGAAGCCGCTATTGGACTCGCTATTGTTTCATCAATTTATCGTAACAGAAAATCAACTCGTATAAATCAATCAAATTTATTGAATAAGTAATATTATAATATAAATTATCACATTATAATTTTCATAAATTAATTTCAATTAGTAAATTAATTTCAATTAGCATGTCTGCCATGTAAGATATGATCATGTTATCACAAAGATAAGAAATCAAAGTATTTTGGCACTGTCAATCCGAAATAGAGAAAAAAACGGGGGAACTCATCGATTCATCTAGTACTAGTATTTAAATATATAATTCATTTATCAATTTACTAGATTGAAACTTTATCGCGTTCAAAAATAGATAGATCCAATGTCGCATTCAGTAAAGATTTATGATACATGTATCGGGTGTACTCAATGTGTTCGAGCCTGTCCTACGGATGTTTTAGAAATGATCCCTTGGGACGGATGTAAAGCCAAACAAATAGCTTCTGCTCCAAGAACAGAGGATTGTGTCGGTTGTAAGAGATGTGAATCCGCCTGCCCAACAGATTTCTTGAGTGTTCGAGTTTATTTATGGTATGAAACAACCCGCAGCATGGGTATAGCTTATTAATACGTTACAGAAACCCCTACTTGAGTCCATTTTTTTTACCGCAAAAACCTGTGCTCAAAAATAATCTATTTTTTGAGCACAGGTTTTTCTGGTCCAAGTGTATCTTGTCTTTACCACGAACAAATTTCCTTGGTTAACAATAATTGTAGTTTTACCAATATTTGCAGGTTCCTTAATTTTCTTTCTTCCCCATAAAGGAAATAGGGTAATAAAGTGGTATGCTATATGTATATGCATGTTAGAACTTCTTCTAACAACCTATGCATTCTGTTATCATTTCAATTGGACGATCCATTAATACAACTAGTAGAGGACTATAAATGGATCAATTTTTTTGATTTCCGTTGGAAATTAGGAATAGATGGGCTGTCTATAGGACCCGTTTTATTAACAGGATTTATCACTACTTTAGCTACTTTAGCGGCCTGGCCTGTTACTCGGGATTCTCGATTATTCCATTTCTTGATGTTAGCAATGTACAGTGGTCAAATAGGATCATTTTCTTCTCGGGACCTTTTACTTTTTTTCATCATGTGGGAATTAGAATTAATTCCAGTTTATCTACTTCTATCCATGTGGGGAGAAAGAAACGTCTCTACTCAGCCACAAAATTTATTTTGTACACGGCGGGGGGTTCTATTTTTCTCTTAATGGGAGTTTTGGGTATCGGTTTATATGGTTCTAATGAACCAACATTAAATTTTGAAACATCAGTTAATCAGTCGTATCCTGTGGCTTTGGAAATAATATTCTATATTGGATTTTTTATTGCTTTTGCTGTCAAATTGCCGATTCTACCCCTACATACATGGTTACCAGATACCCACGGAGAGGCGCATTACAGTACTTGTATGCTTCTAGCCGGAATTTTATTAAAAATGGGAGCGTATGGATTGATTCGGATTAATATGGAATTATTACCACACGCTCATTCTATATTTTCTCCTTGGTTGATGATAGTAGGCACAGTACAAATAATCTATGCAGCTTCAACATCTCCTGGCCAACGTAATTTAAAAAAAAGAATAGCCTATTCCTCCGTATCTCATATGGGTTTTCATACTTATAGGAATTGCTTCGATAACCGATACGGGACTAAACGGAGCTATTTACAAATAATCTCTCATGGCTTTATTGGTGCTGCACTTTTTTTCTTGGCAGGAACGAGTTATGATAGAATACGTCTTGCTTATCTCGACGAAATGGGTGGAGTAGCTATCCCCATGCCAAAAATATTTACAATGTTCAGTAGCTTTTCCATGGCTTCCCTTGCATTACCGGGTATGAGTGGTTTTGTTGCAGAAGTGATAGTCTTTTTAGGAATAATTACCAGCCAAAAATATCTTTTAATGCCCAAAATTGCCATCACTTTTGTAATGGCAATTGGAATGATATTAACTCCTATTTATTTATTATCTATGTCACGTCAAATGTTCTATGGATACAAGTTATTTACTACTCCAAACTCTTATGTTTTTGATTCTGGACCGCGTGAGTTATTTGTTTCCATCTCCATTTTTCTACCTGTAATAGGCATTGGTATGTACCCCGATTTTGTTCTTTCACTATCAGTTGACAAGGTCGAAGGTATTCTATCTAATTATTTTGATAGATAGTTTTATTAAATAAAAAAATAAAAAAACTCCTTTTTACGAGTTTATTGGCTAATGAAAAAAAAAGAAGTATTTTTATTCTCTTAAATTTAAAATAAAGTAAAAATAAAATATGAATTTCAATTTTGACCTAATATGCTTGGTCTTTGTGAGAACCGCGTGAATCACTATACTACTTGATTCACATGGTTCTCGCCGGTTGAGACAAGATTTTTTATATACACCGTATTGCATTCTGTTTGTATTCGTAATAACTTTTCTTTAATTTACCTAGAGGTTAACGTAAATGAACCATAACTATGTAACCCTATTCCTAATAGATTGACCCCAAAATAGCATATCCAAATTATAAGAAAGCCTAGAGTTGCCACAACTGCGGAAATTTGCTCCTTGCAAATTTTTATTTGTTCGAGTATGCAAATAAATTGCGAATACGATCCAAGTAATAAAGGCCCAAGTTTCCTTTGGATCCCAACTCAATATGATCCCCATGCTTCATTAGCCCATACTGCTCCTGAAAGAATACCTATGGTTAAAAAGACAAATCCTAGGCTAATCACACGATAACTCCAATAATCCAATTGTTTAAGAAAATGGGCCTTGTAATAATTCTTATCAGAAAAAAAAGAAGTTTTTTTCAAAATATTGTTTCTTTCATTCTTGTATTGGATTTCACCAAATGAAAATGATGCATTTAATTTTAATAAATTATTACTTTTAGAACTATAAAAAAGATTTCTAAATGTAATGACTAGAAGTGCTACTGATAATAATGATCCACAAAGAAGAGCCGCATAGCTCAATATCATCATACTTACGTGCATTATTAACCATTCCGATTGTAGAGCAGGTACTAATATTGTGGGTTTGTGTATTTCATTTAAAAGACCCGAAGTAGCAAAGCCTTGGGTAAAAATAGTACTTGAGGCAGTTATTGTGGTTAAATCATTTTTTCTTATTTTGAAATAAGGGACTATATGAATAAGGGAGAAACTCCATGAAAGAAAAATTAATGATTCATATAAATCACTTAGGGGGAAATGGCCTGAATAAATCCAACGAGTGATTAATGATCCTGTTAGGCATAAAAAAGTAGCTATCATCCCCTTTTCTGATGAATCATATGGTTTTATTATTTCATTGCCCAATAAGGTTTATCAAATGAAGTGTAATTACAATTGAAACAATAGAAAAAGAAATATGAGTTAATAGATGCTCTAAAGTTGAAAATATCATAAAAATGAAAAAGGGCGGGGGGGATCCCCTATATAATTAAGAAAAAGAAATGGGAATTTTTTTTTATTATAGGATCTATTGGATATCTTTTAGAAGATGGCATGCCGCCACTCGGACTCGAACCGAGATGCTCTAGCACTGCTTCCTAAGAGCAGCGTGTCTACCGATTTCACCATAGCGGCTTGCTCGAACTCATAATAGCCTATTATATTCAATCGTCGAGATCGAGATTGAACAAGTCAATTCAACCAAATCAGTTTTTTTTAGTAAAGATTCAATTAGTAAATGATAAAAAAATGAGTTAAAAAGTCAACTCAAAAGTCAAATCCCAAATTAAAATACACGTCTTGATTTCATTATTAGTGTAAATTAAATGTATTTGAACTTACTCTTGAGCTTTGATTTCAAAAACGTACAACGTGTTAGTATGTCAATGCCTGATAATGCACATGTACCCTCACCAGAACCGAACTCCATGAAATCCTAAACACAAAGATGTAAAGAGCAATCGGTAAGCCCTTCACTGGACTTACAAAAGTTATCAAATTGATAAAACCAGATAGAAACTTAACTATATCTCAAAAGTTATAACAAGCAACGGGCCACCAAAGTTCACAGCCTTTAAGTAACACTTCCTCATCAGGACCCTTATTCACTTGCAGCATGTATTCAATTACAATATGAAAATTTGGCTGCATGCACAAAAGCACTTTCCATGATTAAAGATGAATCCAAATTTTAGTCATATTTAACTATAAAAAGGTCAAAATTTGGTCGTGGTTGGCTGTAAAATTTCTATACTTCAAATAAGCAAAACCTTTATAAAAGATTCAACTGATGTGATGAAAATTAAAATGTAAATAAAAGTACTTAGTTACTTACAAATACCACAGACCCGTAACCCGTTTTACTAACAAATAATGGGTGAGTGCTCTTCTACCATATTGTTGCTTCTCAATCATCTTACTACAAGATCATTTTTTTTGGTAAAATTGCATAAATATAAATCATCAAACAATAAGATGTCCAGATCTAGACACTCACACAAATTGCATGACTTCATTGCAGTATATAAGCCTCGGGATTTTCGCTATTTTCACATTTGTCTGTCGATCACATAATATAAATAAAGCTTTAAAGGTGGCGACGCCGTTGGATGGATATACATCAAACCCTTTGTTCCAATCATTGTACTTGATGTCACAACCGCGGAAGGAATTCAACTACATTTTAACTGAGTTTTTACATGAATTTGAATAATGTGTAAAATAATCGGAATTTAATATGGAAAAATTAAGATGAGTTGTAAGAATATTTATGTGTTACCTTTAACCATTCATAAAGAAGTTGGAGCTTTGCTTCTTTAATGTCTCCCATGGCTGCAAACTGTTTAATCTTCAAGTTAATACAATTTAATTAGCAAGAAAAACATACATTTATGCAAGAATAGGTCTTCGACTAAACATTAAACATGAAATTTCTAACAAAGAAAGCCTGTTTCAATAAATATGTAACAAGTACTGCAATCCAAATGAAGTGCGAATACTAAATTCTCCTAAGTAACACTATTATAACTAAATCAAATCACAAGTAAATGAAGCCTAATGTTACATCTGCAGAATGCTAACACCCATTTTACAGGCACAAAATCACCACCATCTAAGAGTTATCACATTTAATAATCAATTTGACACTCTAACAATCAACAAAATAGAACTCAAAAAATCACTACCCTACATTTAACACATCAATGAAAGCTATAAAATCAACAAAAAACAGCTAACCTGATGCATTATTGGTTAATAAAAAACTGGTTGCAATTGCAACATCGTTGTACACGATACATCCCATTGGTCCAACAATGGCATGTATTTACATTCAAATTAACAAGTATTTACGAACACGTATTAGATCCTCTCACCTCAACCAACTGGAACCCTAGAATCTCCCGTCGTCACAGTCTGCTACCACCAGTAACACTACCGCCGCTGCAGTAAGCCCCAAGTTACCCCTAGCCGCCACTGAGATCGGCTTCAACCACCCATCCTCACCATCATGAGTTGCTTCTAAGGACTACTACCACGAGCCGCTGTGATATCTGGTCATCAGGCCTCTATTTTCTGATTTATCTTTCATCGCCTCTCTCTCTCTCTGGCTCTCTTTCTATCAGTCGCTGCTTTGTGGAATTCAAAATTTGAACATGTGAGAAATTGGGCGGGATAAATATAGACTTTATGCATTAAGACTTGTACACTACGTATAATTTCTTGTAAAACTCTTACTTTTCAACAATTCATTTTCTCTCTCCGATATATATTATATATAGTAATAGATATATAGGGAAAAGTTAAAATAAAAACCCACTTCAGTTGCGAAAATCCCGGAAACTCATTCTAAGCCATTGATTTCTTGTAATGGATGGTTGAGATCAAATCCCTATGACTAGTACAATATTTATATTAAAAAAAACAATTTAGAAGTACATAAGGGTAAAACCGACCTTTCAACCACATTTGCTTTATGTCTAATCAACAATACATGCAAACAAATCTCACAAAACCGTTCAAAATTTAAAACAAATCTCACAAAAACATCAAACCTCACCGCTTCAGCTTCTTGTTCTTCTACTGAGAGAAACAAGTAAATAAGTTCAACAAGTGAAATTTTCGACGATCCGATAGCCGTCTTATACATAATCGGTACGTTTGGTTCATTCATATACGTTCTTCAAGTTACAAAATGTATTTCTGGGTTGACAGGAAGTTAATATAATAAACGATTTAAGTTTTAGGTTTTTTAACATTTTCAGTCATCTTTCTGTGTAACAAAACGTAATTGATTTTGAAAGTTTTTCTACCCGATTTCATTATTAGGTATAAAAAAATTGGGTTTTATTAAAGTAACCTAGATGTGTCCTAAAGGTTTTTTATCCAATTGTATTTTTTATATTGCCAAAAATTTGGGTCATTATAATGTTTTAAAAAAACCTAATTGATTTTGAAAGAATTTTTAAGCTTAACGGAAGGTTAACCAGACATAAGATATGTTGTGTGGTTTAAATACTAAACTTTTAAACTAAGAAATACAGTAACAAAGTTTCGTAATGAAATGCATTACTAAAATTATAAAGATTATTTTTAAAAATATTTGGGATGTTTTAACGTTTTAGGAAAGTAAGTTTATGTTTTAAGATTTTCAATAAGTTACATGATTAGAGTCTAAAACTAGGTTTAAAAATGCTTAAAATAAAGAAACAACAAGATACCATGTCTATTGGGAATTTGTTAGCTTTTTGTTGCTGACTATAACTTGACATCACTGACTTAGTCATAAAAAATAGTTTTTGATTTTAGTGCATATTCTTGAATATTTTTTTGGATTAGTTGTAGAAAATGAAAGAAAGCACATCAAAGAAGAAGTACTTTGTAATCGATAGAAAAAGTAGAAGCATTTTCAAAAAAACAAAAAAGGAAACTGAAAAACCTAACACAATCTATGTGAAAAGCTCAAAGAAGAAAGGATGTGGTACCGCTGAGATTGAACAAAAAGGTATTCAAAACTTTAAGGGTACAATAAATGAGCTTCGTCTTTTGGAATTTAAAGTTTAGTTAAGTGATAGTTTAACTTTGTTTTTTTTGTAATAATACAGGGACTTTGAAAAGGGGGTTTAGGAACACAATTCGAAATCCGATTTTTATTGAATCAACCGACAAGAAAAAGAGTCAAAAGAAAACAAAAAATGAACACAAAGAAACAGGTAGTATGAATTTAAATTGTTAATGCTATAAGAGTAAAAATGATGTTGCATTATAGTGATGCTGAAAAGATATTGGGTTGATTTTTAATAAATACAGATTTAGAAGAAAGCGAAGACGATTTGGCCGATGCTATGGTGAAAAGCAATGGAGCTTTAAAAAGAAAAGGAAACGAAAAAAGGAAAACCAGAACTCATAAATATTCAGGTATTCAAAACATTGGCATCATTATAGACATCTTAAATTTGAAGAATTTAAATGTATTATTGAATGAACATATTCTGAAGGTAGTGATTACCGAGAGGATAGTACACCAAAAAAATGAAAGGTGCAGAAACAAAAGCAACGGGAACAAGATTCCGAATCAGGTAGAAATATATATTATGAGTAAATCTTTAAATTATATGATATGTTATAGTCAATAAAATATGGACTATTGGTTTGATGGATTGTGTTTGTAGCAGATGTAACGCCCTGAAATTCGATTGGTAAACTAGGATCGTGAAATCATCGGAAACTATAGACTTTGGGATTCTGGACGATAAGTTCGGAACCCATATCATTGGAAAAATCTGCTTTTATCATTTAAAATGTTTATTTTATAAAACGACATTTACGCCTGAAAAATATTAATTTTTATGCTTTCGAAAAATTAAATGTTCTTATTTAAAAAGATTTCAAATAATTATTCGGAAAATGGTTTTATAAAAGTTTTGCTGAAAAAGTTTTAGTTTGTTTAAAAACTTATGAACTCGACTAGTCTTGACCCGTCGGTAGCCTAAACCCGAACCCGAGTCACCCGAGTATTTAAGCGGAAAATCAAGTATTCTTACACCATCTCTTTCATTTCCACCAACACTTCCCACCCAAACACTCTCATTCTAGAGAGAGAAACTAGAGAGAGAAAGTCTTCAAACTTCAAATCCGAGTCCACAAATCTGTTTGTTGTTATTCTTGGTAAGATCTTCTTGAAAATCATCCATTTTCATAACCATTTTCGGCCTCAAATCGAGCAAAAACACCCATTTTCGTTTCTAGAGTTTTCGGGTCAAAAACCGTCTTGTTTTGGTGTCAAAATGCAGGCTTTTGTGTTTAAAATCACTAGGAATCGATAGCCCTTTCAATCCCGAGCATTTCCATGTCAAAAACTTCGATTTTGGGTCAAAAATCTGGAAAATCTGAAAAACCCGTAGGTTTCTCCGTCGCCCAGCTTGAAGGAGTCGAATCAGACTCATTCGATCGAACCAGTCGATCGAATCAGTCCAGTCGATCGAATAGGAAAGCAACCGAATGGTCTCCAACTCATTCGACCGAATGAGTTTCGTATTCGATCGAACGAGTGTCTATTCGATCGAACAAGTTCCATGTTCGACCGAACGAGTTTTTCCAACTGGTTCGACCAAATGTGTTTCTAGTTCGATCGAGTGTGCCACAGATTCGACCGAATGTGTGTCTATTCGATCGAACGTGTTCCTATTCGATCGAATCAAGCCAGAACCAAGCTGTTTTCGTCTTTAAAACCCAGTTTTTGCTCGAGGCCGCGTAAGCTCGTTTTCTTAGACTTATAGCACGTTGTTAACCTTATATATATGTTCAACTCTAGGCTAAGGAGATCTATTGTAGCACCATCCTAACCCGAGATCAAGGTGAGTTCATAGCCCCTATTTAAGCTTTTCAAAACTATGGGGTGGAAACATGGTAACTTTACACGTTTGGATAAAATCATTTATGCAAACACTCTTTAAACTATAAACTTTTGGATTTTTACACACGTGCGGAAATCCACAAGCTTTTTAAGAATCTATAAACTTTGGAAATCTATGAACATGGGGAAAACCCATCAACTTATGGAGATCTAAGAACATTGGAAATCAATGAGTATGGGAAATTCTATGAACATTGACATCATGGGAATGGGAATCATATTCATATCATCATAGTCATTGTGTCAGCATGGAAATCTAGAGATCAAAGCATCATGAGTTGAATTGGACGCGAGAGTCTATTCTACTCTCGGTAGAACTCGCGACCATGAGTGGCATTCTATTCTCGGTGGCACTCGTAACTCATGGGATTTCATACTAGTCTCGGTGAAATCCATAACTCTTGAGGACCTATACTAGTCTCGGTAGGGACCAAGGGAACCCAGGATTCTTTGGGGAGTCTATCCTACTCTCGGTAGAACCTAGCTGAGTCCTGGATGACAAGAACGAGGTAGTCTTGGTTTAAGTCTTGCGTGGGATCAATCAAGTCTTGTGTGATCATTGAGTTTCATCATCATTCATCATCATCATCATTTATTCACCATCATCTTGGATACTAGTAAACAGTGGGATCTTGGTGTTGGTTTATCTAGTAAACTTAGCATGCTCAAATCTATATGTCCTTATTTATGCTTAACTGCTATGTGCTACATGTACCGTTGGGAGACCACAAATCTTTGAGTAATCTTATCACAAACGACTCTAATGGGAGAATAATAAGCCCGCTGAGAGTCCAGGAGAACATTTCATGTTTTACTTACTACAAAAACCTCTTTGGGAAAACCAAGAGACCTTTTCTTACAAACCATCTTAAAACCGGGTATTATATCCAAACATAGTAGTATAAGTTGTAGGAGTGGTGGGTTAGCCGCAGGTACACCCTATATATAAACCCCTACAACCTATACTAGTATGTTTGTGTATAAACTCTTTTTCTTTAAACCTATGAATTCACTCATCTACTTTATGTAGTTGACAGTTTGTTACATGTTTTCAGGAAATAATGCAGCAAGAAATCCCTAGCAAGTTTAGAGGCCTTAGAGAGATGAAGGCTAGTCTAGGAGTTGTTTGGAAACTTGATATTTTGTATTAAAACAATTTGTTTCATGTTACCTGGATGGTGTAATATTTGACATTTTGGTTATGTTTATGCATTTAGACTTTTATACTATTGTGCTCAACAATCACGACTTAGTCGCCGCGCCTCGATTATTCCGCCATCACGATCGGGGTGTGACAGATTGGTATCAGAGCCAGTGGTTATAGGGAATTAGGAAACCGACCTAGACTATAACCTAGGATCCTTGACTCTAGATAGCTCATGCATCACAATCACATGTCTACACTTATATACGTGCTGCGTGCTTATGTGTTGTATATTAACTGTTAATCTCTTGAGCCATGTAATTCTGTGTTCTTGAATGCCTCCCAGACGTGCACCCGCCCCTTGGACTCCGCTGATCTAGCCAACCTTATAGCCCAGCAGATCGCGGCTGTGTTACCAGGCATGGTAACAGCCATCAGCCAGGGGCTGAGGCAAGAAGGAACCTCTGGGGCCAACCAAATTCCAGCTCAGAACGCAAATGAACCAGCAAATAAGCCATACAAGGACTTCATGGCTACCAAACCCACCAGCTTCAGCGGTTCAGAAGGCGCCGTTGGTCTCCTCCAGTGGATCGAAAAGATGGAGGCTGCCTTTGTTATTAGCTCGTGCCCTGAGACACTGAAAGTCACGCACGCGGCAAGCATGTTGTCTAAACGCGCGCTGACCTGGTGGAACAACGAGATAAGAACCCGCGGGCGTGAGGCTGCCTTGGCCATGACCTGGTCGGAATTTGTAGCTTTGGTTACCCGCGAGTTCGTACCTCGCAGTGAGGTGCAGAAACTTGAAGCTGAGTTTTGGGTGCACAGAATGAAGGGCGCTGATCACCAAGGGTACACGGAGCGTTTTCACGAGCTCTCCCTTCTCGTACCACACTTGGTCACCCCTCCCTCCCGGGCTATTGAGCTTTACATCAATGGCCTACCTGACACTGTCCGTGGAATCGTTATCGGGGCTGACCCATCAACCCTACAAGCGGCCATTGAACTAGCTGCCCGACTGACCCAGGACCAGGTTAAGACTGGGGTCCTAGCCAAAGGTACGGGCAAGGCCGCTGAGGGCTCATCCAAAAAGATCAACCGCATCAAAAAGCGTAAGGCTAGCAGTTACGCGATGGTTACTCCCGCAACCCCAATCAGCTCTGTCGCTCCTGCTCCCACCCCTTCTGGAAGGCCAAAGAGGGAGTACACTGGGGTTCACCCCAAGTGCGGCACTTGCCAATTTCATCACCCTGCCGGAACCCCGTGCTGGAAATGCACGAACTGTGGACGTTTGGGGCACCTAGCGGAACGCTGCAGATTTCAAGGTAATCAACTGGCAATACAGAGCAGCAGTTCCCAACCCAGCAACACTCGAAGCTGTTTCGAGTGTGGAGCCACGGACCATTTCAGGAGCAGGTGTCCTCGTCTTGCAAATCTTCCTCCGGCCCGAGGCCGAGCCTTTACTATTAGCGCTGCTGAAGCTCGCCAAAATCCTGACGTCATTACTGGTACGTTCATCCTTAACAATCTCTGGGTTTCTATTCTATTTGACACGGGTGCAGATAGGAGTTTTATTTCTAGCGAGTTGGTCCCATTGCTTAATCTAGGAACCTCTGTCTTAGACCCCGCTTTCTCTGTCGAAATGGCAAACGGAGAGTCTACCCAAGTGAACAAAATCGTTCGCAATTGCACGCTTACGTTTGATCAGACGTCTCTTAACATTGACCTCATCCCTATGCAATTAGGAAGTTTCGATGTAATTGTTGGGATGGATTGGTTGTCCATCAACCACGCGGAAGTGGTGTGTGCTGAGAAGCTCATTCGCGTTCCTTGTTCTTCTGGCGAGTCCATAATTATTCAAGGAGAAAGATCAGGTAGATGTCTGAAATTAATCTCCTGCTTTAAAGCTCGGCGATGCCTTCGAAAGAAGTGTCTCGCCTTCCTAGCTCATGTCTCCATCAAGAAATCTTTGGGGAAGAAGCTCTCTGATGTCCCCGTTGTGCGTGAATTCCCAGACGTTTTTCCTAAAGACTTACCCGGACTACCTCCTAGCCGACAAGTCGAATTCCACATCGAATTAGTTCCCGGTGCAACCCCCGTGGCAAAATCTCCGTATCGTTTGGCTCTGTCAGAAATGCAGGAATTATCGAGCCAGCTACAGGAACTACTAGACAAGGGTTTTATTCGCCCTAGTTCATCTTCATGGGGAGCTCCAGTCCTCTTCGTCAAGAAGAAGGACGGATCTTTCCGGATGTGCATAGACTATCGTGAGCTTAACAAACTCATGGTCAAGAATCGGTATCCATTACCAAGGATTGACGATCTTTTCGGCCAGCTGCAAGGAGCCACTTACTTTTCCAAGATCGACCTACGCTCAGGTTATCACCAAGTACGCGTCATGGAGGACGACATCGCGAAAACCGCTTTCAGAACTCGTTATGGACACTACGAGTTCCTAGTCATGCCTTTTGGTTTGACGAATGCCCCTGCGGTGTTCATGGATCTCATGAATCGCGTTTGTCGTCCATACCTGGACCAGTTTGTTATCGTCTTCATTGACGATATTCTCGTTTATTCCCGCTCTAAAGCCGACCATGAGCTTCATCTCAGGCTTACCTTGGATCTGCTGAGGAAAGAGCAACTCTACGCCAAATTCTCCAAATGCGAATTCTGGCTAAGGGAAGTTCAATTCTTAGGTCACATCATTAACAAGGAAGGCATTCATGTCGACCCTGCCAAGATTGAAGCCATCAAAAATTGGGGAGCGCCTACAACGCCAACCGAAATTCGTTCATTTCTTGGTTTAGCTGGGTACTACCGTCGATTCATCTCGAACTTTTCAAAGATCGTATTACCTCTCACAATGTTAACTCAAAAAGGGGAACCATTCATTTGGAACCAAGAGCAAGAAGAGGCTTTCCAAACATTGAAACATAAACTCTGTCATGCACCAATCCTGTCACTTCCTGAGGGTAACGATGATTTTGTTGTTTATTGCGACGCCTCGAGCCAAGGTCTAGGCTGCGTCTTAATGCAACGCGGTAAGGTCATCGCTTATGCCTCGTGCCAACTCAAGAGTCATGAGAGGATTTATGTCACCCACGACTTGGAATTGGGTGCTGTGGTCTTTGCCTTAAAAATATGGAGACACTACCTATACGGTACGAAATGTGTCATCTTCACCGACCACAAGAGCCTACAACACATCCTCAACCAAAGGGAGCTAAACATGCGACAACGTCGATGGGTTGAACTCCTAAGTGACTACGACTGCGAAATCCGCTACCACCCTGGAAAGGCTAACGTAGTGGCTGACGCGTTAAGTCGCAAGGAAAGGACCCAGTTGCATGCGATCCGTATTCAGTCCAATCTTCCCTCCTTGGTTCTTGAAGCTCAAAAGCAAGCGATTGCTGGTGGTGATCTCAAAAATATGCTATCTTGCGGTGCCGAACGGAAGTTTGAAACCAAGTATGATGGTATACTTTACTACTTAAATCGCATGTGGATTCCAAACTCTGAACCACTTCGAGAACTTATCCTGAACGAAGCGCACAAATCCAGATACTCTATTCACCCGGGCAGTGATAAAATGTATCAGAATCTCAAGTCTCACTTCTGGTGGCCGGGTATGAAGAAAGTCATAGCTTTGTACGTCGGTAGGTGCCTAACATGCTCGCGGATCAAGACTGAACATCAGAGACCATCTGGCCTGTTACAAAAACCGATCATACCGCAGTGGAAGTGGGACGAAGTCGCTATGGACTTCATTACCAAACTCCCGCGGACACCCAGCGGTTATGACACGATTTGGGTTATCGTGGATTACTTGACCAAGTCTGCCCACTTTCTCCCTGTCCGCGAGGACTACACTACGGAGAAGCTGGCGCGGATTTACATTCGTGAGATCGTAACCCGTCACGGTGTGCCTAAGGGCATCACGTCTGACCGTGACCCCTCTTTTGCGTCAAGGTTCTGGAAGTCATTTCAGAAAGCCTTTGGGACAAGTGTGAAACTTAGCTCTGCCTATCATCCTGAAACGGACGGACAGAGCGAAAGGACCATACAAACCCTGGAGGATATGCTCAGAGCCTGTATCCTTGAATTCGGTAGTAGCTGGGAGACTCACCTTCCTCTTGCAGAGTTCTCATACAATAACAGCTATCATGCTACCATCAAATGCGCACCATTCGAGGCACTCTATGGCAGGAAATGTCGTTCTCCACTGTGTTGGTCCGAGACCGGAGATTCTCAAATCCTCGGCCCAGAACTGATACAGGAAACCACTGACAGTATCGCCATCATCCAGCAAAGACTTAAGGACGCCCGCTGTCGACACAAGTATTACGCTGACAAACGCCGCAAACCTCTGGAGTTCCAAATAGGCGATCGCGTAATGCTCAAAGTTTCCCCCTGGAAGGGCATTGTTCGCTTCGGGAAAAAGGGAAAGTTTGCTCCAAGGTACGTAGGACCTTTCAAGATCATCGAAAAGGTCGGACCCGTAGCCTATCGCTTGGAATTGCCTTCAGAACTCAGCCGTGTTCACAACGTTTTTCATGTGTCGCAACTCAAAAAGTGCCTCGTTGACGAGACCGCTCAAATCCCGATCGACACGGTTCGCATCGACGACAAACTACACTTTGTTGAGGAACCTGTCGAGATCCTAGATCGAGAAGTCAAAAGGACTAAGCGAAGCCGGATACCCATAGTCAAGGTACGTTGGAACAACCATCGTGGACCCGAGTTCACATGGGAGCGAGAGGATAAGATGAAGGAGGAATACCCTCATCTGTTCGCATAGTCATCATCTTTGTAATTCTAGAAATCTTGGAGTCTATGTAATCGTAATCATGTAATCAGGGACCAATATCAATCAATGAAGTATCATGTTGTTCCTATTTGCTTATAAATATTCTCTTATTTGCATAACACCAAGTTTGGCTACCCATGACTCGTGCTGGAAAACACAAGTTGTGCATACTTAATCATGTAAACATTGGGGTAAACTATGTATCATTGAGCCAAAATTTGTCATCATTCTAGCATTCATGAAGCATGGTTGTGTGTGTGTGTGTGGTGTCGTGTCGATTTTTCTAGCCGCACACAATGGAGTTTATACATTGATACAAGGTGAACTCGTAATTATAGTCCGGAATATAATTACATCAAGTTCACAGGTGTATACGTGTATAAACAATATGCTATTGTGTAACTATGAGTCGTGAACTCAAGCTTCGTGTAGGGAATTAATCAATGAATGTTGAAGGAGTGGTGGGTTAGCCGCTGGTACACCCTATACATAAACCCCTTCGGCACAAGTTGATTATGTCTGAAGCGAGACTTGGAATTAGGGACTCATAGTTAGCGTGGCAGCTGTGAGGCGTTAAATTCAAGAGTTATTGAGGGAATTATTCATTGGAGATTGAAGGAGTGGTGGGTTAGCCGCTGGTACACCCTATATATAAACCCCTTCAATCCGAAATGAATATGTCTGATGTAAAGCTTGAAGGTGATGCCTTGTAGTGGAAAATAGTGTGTCGTCCTGTGTGTCATTGAACTAATAGGAGTCGAAAGAAACACCCAAGTGGAGTTGAGGGAGTGGTGGGTTAGCCGCTGGTACACCCTATATATAAACCCCTTCAACTTGATTTGGGTGGTATCCAAGACGAAAATTAGGGGTAGTGGCGCATAGTGGTCATCATGGGATCATTTGATCTAAAACATCATTGCATCAACTATACTAAGTTCTAAATTTCGGGACGAAATTCCTCTAAATTGGGGAGGATGTAACGCCCTGAAATTCGATTGGTAAACTAGGATCGCGAAATCATCGGAAACTATAGACTTTGGGATTCTGGACGATAAGTTCGGAACCCATATCATTGGAAAAATCTGCTTTTATCATTTAAAATGTTTATTTTATAAAACGACATTTACGCCTGAAAAATATTAATTTTTATGCTTTCGAAAAATTAAATGTTCTTATTTAAAAAGATTTCAAATAATTATTCGGAAAATGGTTTTATAAAAGTTTTGCTGAAAAAGTTTTAGTTTGTTTAAAAACTTATGAACTCGACTAGTCTTGACCCGTCGGTAGCCTAAACCCGAACCCGAGTCACCCGAGTATTTAAGCGGAAAATCAAGTATTCTTACACCATCTCTTTCATTTCCACCAACACTTCCCACCCAAACACTCTCATTCTAGAGAGAGAAACTAGAGAGAGAAAGTCTTCAAACTTCAAATCCGAGTCCACAAATCTGTTTGTTGTTATTCTTGGTAAGATCTTCTTGAAAATCATCCATTTTCATAACCATTTTCGGCCTCAAATCGAGCAAAAACACCCATTTTCGTTTCTAGAGTTTTCGGGTCAAAAACCGTCTTGTTTTGGTGTCAAAATGCAGGCTTTTGTGTTTAAAATCACTAGGAATCGATAGCCCTTTCAATCCCGAGCATTTCCATGTCAAAAACTTCGATTTTGGGTCAAAAATCTGGAAAATCTGAAAAACCCGTAGGTTTCTCCGTCGCCCAGCTTGAAGGAGTCGAATCAGACTCATTCGATCGAACCAGTCGATCGAATCAGTCCAGTCGATCGAATAGGAAAGCAACCGAATGGTCTCCAACTCATTCGACCGAATGAGTTTCGTATTCGATCGAACGAGTGTCTATTCGATCGAACAAGTTCCATGTTCGATCCGAACGAGTTTTTCCAACTGGTTCGACCAAATGTGTTTCTAGTTCGATCGAGTGTGCCACAGATTCGACCGAATGTGTGTCTATTCGATCGAACGTGTTCCTATTCGATCGAATCAAGCCAGAACCAAGCTGTTTTCGTCTTTAAAACCCAGTTTTTGCTCGAGGCCGCGTAAGCTCGTTTTCTTAGACTTATAGCACGTTGTTAACCTTATATATATGTTCAACTCTAGGCTAAGGAGATCTATTGTAGCACCATCCTAACCCGAGATCAAGGTGAGTTCATAGCCCCTATTTAAGCTTTTCAAAACTATGGGGTGGAAACATGGTAACTTTACACGTTTGGATAAAATCATTTATGCAAACACTCTTTAAACTATAAACTTTTGGATTTTTACACACGTGCGGAAATCCACAAGCTTTTTAAGAATCTATAAACTTTGGAAATCTATGAACATGGGGAAAACCCATCAACTTATGGAGATCTAAGAACATTGGAAATCAATGAGTATGGGAAATTCTATGAACATTGACATCATGGGAATGGGAATCATATTCATATCATCATAGTCATTGTGTCAGCATGGAAATCTAGAGATCAAAGCATCATGAGTTGAATTGGACGCGAGAGTCTATTCTACTCTCGGTAGAACTCGCGACCATGAGTGGCATTCTATTCTCGGTGGCACTCGTAACTCATGGGATTTCATACTAGTCTCGGTGAAATCCATAACTCTTGAGGACCTATACTAGTCTCGGTAGGGACCAAGGGAACCCAGGATTCTTTGGGGAGTCTATCCTACTCTCGGTAGAACCTAGCTGAGTCCTGGATGACAAGAACGAGGTAGTCTTGGTTTAAGTCTTGCGTGGGATCAATCAAGTCTTGTGTGATCATTGAGTTTCATCATCATTCATCATCATCATCATTTATTCACCATCATCTTGGATACTAGTAAACAGTGGGATCTTGGTGTTGGTTTATCTAGTAAACTTAGCATGCTCAAATCTATATGTCCTTATTTATGCTTAACTGCTATGTGCTACATGTACCGTTGGGAGACCACAAATCTTTGAGTAATCTTATCACAAACGACTCTAATGGGAGAATAATAAGCCCGCTGAGAGTCCAGGAGAACATTTCATGTTTTACTTACTACAAAAACCTCTTTGGGAAAACCAAGAGACCTTTTCTTACAAACCATCTTAAAACCGGGTATTATATCCAAACATAGTAGTATAAGTTGTAGGAGTGGTGGGTTAGCCGCAGGTACACCCTATATATAAACCCCTACAACCTATACTAGTATGTTTGTGTATAAACTCTTTTTCTTTAAACCTATGAATTCACTCATCTACTTTATGTAGTTGACAGTTTGTTACATGTTTTCAGGAAATAATGCAGCAAGAAATCCCTAGCAAGTTTAGAGGCCTTAGAGAGATGAAGGCTAGTCTAGGAGTTGTTTGGAAACTTGATATTTTGTATTAAAACAATTTGTTTCATGTTACCTGGATGGTGTAATATTTGACATTTTGGTTATGTTTATGCATTTAGACTTTTATACTATTGTGCTCAACAATCACGACTTAGTCGCCGCGCCTCGATTATTCCGCCATCACGATCGGGGTGTGACAGCAGATTTAGCAGAAAGTGAAGAAGACCGATCCGAAGAAATGAATGAACCAAGAAGCACTACTAAGCGAGGGGGGGAAATGAAGTTGCAGAAAAACATACTTTCAGGTAAAATTTAAAGTTTTGTGGTAGTATTAAATGTTTTAAATAATGATATTGTAAATTGATGAGGATGAAATTTAAGTTGTTTGAAAAAAATAAAGTAATAACATATGTTATTTATTAAGTAAAACATGCGTTATTGTTTAAGAGGATTTTTGTTTAACAAAGGCCTATCGGTTAGAACAAAATGTTTTAGGGTATAAAACAAAAAGAATGATAAAAAAAAGTTTAACAAAGATAATCAGAAAAAACAAATAAAGATGAGTTCAATAAAAAACATTAAATTTAAAAAGTAGGAAAATGTTAACAAAGACAGTCAATAATAACTGACAAGTAGAATTCGGTAATCATATATTAAGTAATTAAAAATATCGTAATAGTGTCATAAATTTTAATTGAATTCCATTAAATTTTGTTTGTATAAATTTGATACTAATATGTTGATAATTTAAACAACAGATTCAGACAGTCAGAAGATTGACGTAAAGAGGAAGCGCAAGGAGGGAAAGAAAAAAAAAACAGGTAACTAGTAGCATGTGAAGTTTAACATATATTTTGTAAAGATGTTTCAGAATTTAAAATAAAAATAATGAACTTGTTAACACGAACAGGGTATGAAGCAATTGATTCTCAGAGGGAATACTCAGATGGGAAGGACACGGGTATATACTGTTAGCTATCAAAGAATAAAAAGTTTGTGAAGTGTAGACCAATTTTTATTAAGAAGAACTAAATTTAATTACAAAACAGGTGAAGGTCTAGTGGTCAAGGAAAAAGTTTTTGTGGAAACTAAAAAGAGAGTGTAAAAAAGTTAAGGCAGAAACAACGGACGAAGAAAAGAAGGAAAAGTGGCATAGTATAAGGACAACGTCATCGCCTTCTCAGTTATGAATGTGCATAAAGGAATTAAGAAACAATCAAAGGAAAGGACTAAAGAAAATGGGCTTTGGGAGGATGCTAAACTTTAATATTGACGGGATACCAGCCAAGTTAGCACATTTCGTTGTAGACATGTTCAATCCAGATAAAATGACCATTGAGGTTGAGTCGGGTAGTATTAAGGTAACAAAGAAGTCAATAAGGAGGCTATTTGGAATACCATGTGAGGGTGAAAAAATTGAGAATCTCAAGTATTATGAAGAATGTCACAACATTGTGGTAGAATGGTGAGAGAGATATCCAGGACTACATGTTGCCCCAACAGAAATTGTGGCAAAAATAAGGGAAGCTGAGGACAAAGATACGTTCACGTTCCGTCTTGACTTCTTAATGTTGTTCTTTTGCATCATGTGGGACTGCAAAACTCAAGGAAGATGTAGAGAGGAAATCTTGCACTACATAAGTAGCAAAACAAATTTCTAGAAAATTGATTGGGGTTCTTACATTATGGAATGCTTGAAAACATGTAAGCTTGGATGGGAAAGATGTAATGTAAGCAAATACTTATGCGGGCCACTGACAGTTTTAACAGTAATTTGTTAGTTAATTTAAGAATGTTAATGCTCAGGATGTTTGAAACGTTTACATTAACCGGTAGGAAACTAATATTCGTTAATTTTGTTTTTAGTTTTTTACAGCTGTTATATGTTGAAAGCATGAACCCAATTAAGTTTTGGAATAAGGATTTGCTTAGTTCAAGAGATAGAAAAGAGAGGTTAGCAGGAGGATTCGGAGTATGGGAGAAAAAGAAAATAAGAAAATGGATAAAGGAGGAGAAAGGTGATGACGAAGAAGTTTTGCAGGTGAGAAATTATCAAATTATAACATATGGTATTTGTTAAATAAAACATATGTTAATATATATATTCTGTTTTTCTTGTAACAAAGGCTAAGGTGTGTGAAGCAAAAGAATATCTCCCAGAGTTTGAGAGTGCAAAAAAACAAACGGATAAAATGTTAAGAAAGCTGATCAAAAAGAACGTATAGTCGGAGGAGTTTGAAGAACTTTGTAGCCGTTACAGAAGTGCATTAACAATGAAGGTAGGAGATCCAACAAATGTTGACGAAGATGATACTGGTAGGTTAATTAAAAATATTTGGATAATCTAAACTGTGAAGGTAAGATATTAGGAAAATAATTTATTAACTTATAAATCAATATTAATATTGTTTTTTAAAACATTTAAATAAAAAAAGAGTATTTTGAGGAAGAAACAGATGTTCAAGAGAAGGAAAATTTTGGAGACACCACAGAACTTAGCTTAGATAACGACCAAGACGGGGATAATGTCAGCGGTGGAGGTTCGTGAAACAAAACAATAAACAATTGAAAAAAAAAATTTAGTAGATAACATAAGTCAGTTGATATATAAATTATTTGTCAAATCATTTTATCGCATAAGGGGATGAAATGGGAGAGGATATGGAAAGCGAAGGGGATGAGATGGGAGAGGATATGCAAAGCGAAGGGATAAATGACGATGTGGCTGAAGTGGAATAGACAAAGAGCAAAGAGCAAAGATGAGCTACAGGTGGATGAAGAACAAGAAAAAAATGGGTTGAGTGAACAGGAAAACGAGGACGAGATGAATAGCAGTGAGAAATCGGAAGATGCAAGTAAGTATTCATTTGTATTAAAAATTATAGGTCACAATACATATACGAAGGAGAAGATAACGTGTCCTATGAATGAAAAATTTATGATAGGTATAAAAAATGATGTGCACAAAATGGAAGTTAAAGATGTGGATATCAATACGGATGACAAAACAACACAAGTTGAGAGTAATAGGGATGATGATGGCAGGTTGCCGGAAGATGAAACCGAAGAACCACAAAGGGGTAACGATGCAACAACAAAAAGGGAAGCTGTCATAAAAACCAAGACAGTAGGTAAGCCAAAAAGGTACATAGTTGTTGGTAATATTTACAGTTTAGATAAGTATTTGGATTTTGCAGATCATGAAGATTTTGTAAAAAGTGTAAATTAAAACTGTATTAACATGTTTGGTGTTTTCTTTATGTGTTGCAACAACACCAAAAAAGACAAAGAAAAGAGATATATTGAGAGTCATTCTTCTCAAACAGTAAAAGAGGATGAAAAAATAGGAATTCAAAAAGATATTGTAGTAATGTATAAATGTAAACTGTAATAACAACGTATTTGTTGTCTTCTTTATGTGTTGTAGACACACCAAAAAAGACAAAGAAAATTGTGGATGTACAAACTACTTCGCCGCAAAAAGTAAAAGATGATAAAAAAAGGCATTAAAATCACGTGCATAAAATTGAGTATAATTGGCATAAAATTGAGTATAATTTTTTAATTCTCGGTTTAGTGTCAACTGGAAATGAAAAGTGTATTAACAACCTAATTTTGGTGTTATATATGTGTTGTAGCCACACCAACAAAAAAAAACTGTTAGACTTATGAATCTCCTCGCATCGAACGGTCAAAGATGATCAAAGGAGAGGCATTAAAAAAAGCAATTCTAAAAAAAGCTTTAGAAAATTCATTTTCATATGTTATTTTTGTAAGGAAAACATATGTTATAAATTGGTGACAATGTGTGTTATATGTAGTTGAGCCGCTGAAAAAGGGAATAGATCCGAGTGGAGTGATTTCTGAAGGGAGAGAAAGAAGACGAAAGTGAAGACAGGGGAAATTGAAGTAAAAGTTGAAAATATGTCAATAATGAGTGGGGCGTTGGATATTGAAAGCAAGACAACGAGTTCGGAATATATAATATGGGACTATGTGATGCTTGGGGAGGGAAACAATGAAGAAAAACATAGGTAAGTTACTACAAGTAATGATTGGGTTATTGTGGTGTCCGTTTTACTAAGTCCAATATTATTGAATTTCAAAAAATGGGGACAGAAAATTGGAGGCCTACCGTCAATGTAAGTGAAGTATTAAAATGGGTTATTTTATTGGGTTCTTTATAAGTTAAAAGAACATAAGTCCTAAAAATAGGTATTAACATACAATAAAATAATATTCTCAGCGAGTCACGGGCTGACTACGGATGTGGAGGAGATTAGGAGTTTGAAATATGAGGATAGGATAAACAAGAAAGTTGTGAACTTGTGGTCGGTAGTATTGAGTGAAAACATAACTTTCAGGACACAAAAAACACCTAGAAGATACTTCCTAAACACAGATGTCAGTAAGTGTGTACTTGTTTAAAGGTATTTGTTGATTGTAAAAATCTAAAAAACACTAACTGATATGAAAACAAGATGAGTGGTTGATAGGGTTAGTGGAATCAGACAAGAATGTGAGAGAAGCAAAGTTCGCCCAAAACATGTACATTTCAATGAGGTCAGACATGAGTATATGTAGTTTCAAAAACATCGACTTGGTCTACTTCCCAATTATGGAACAAGATGAGTATTTCGTGGTGATGTTCAATCTTAAGAAACCGTCATTTTTCACAATTGACCACTTCTCAAATATGTTTCCGTTAGCAACAATATGGGACAATGACATGTTGGAATTCAAAGACACCGCGTACAAACTGGTAAGAATCTAGTAAATAAATGGTTATTTATTGAAATAAACAAAAAATTGTATTAAAATAAAATAATAAAACACAAATATGTTAATTAATGTACTAAAGGTTTTCTAGAAGGACATGTTTGTGAGATATTTGGAGTCATGGAACCATCCAAAGAGTCAGGAGATAAGGGGGGGGGGGAGTAAGATTGAAAGAATACAAGTAAAGTGGGTAATCAAAAACCACATGACAGAAGGTGGAGTGGTGTTGATGAGGCATATGGAGACTTTCATGGGGGAGGAAGAAAACTTTGAAGCTGGGTTTGCTAAACAAGGAATGAAGAAAAAAAGTTAACTTAAAAGTTTAAGGAAAAAAATTTTATCAAAAATTCTTTTGTCTGACTTAAACACTGTGAAGTAAAAAGTTTGGATGGAGGCAGGAGGTAAGTGAAATGATTTCAGTATGCTTTTGATTAAACTTTGGTAATTACTAATGGGTAAATTGTTTTGTAAAACATTAATTAAGTGTGGGGTAGGGTAATGTGGTGTCTGAACTTGTTTTTGTTGAAGTAGATATTTTAAAGACTGGTGGTTAGGGTAGCACGCGTGTGGGTGTATTAATTGTAGTAAGTGGTTGGGGCAAGACGTTACCGATGTGACGTTTGTTTTGGTGTATATTATGTTTTAGAATATGACGGTGGAGACTATGATAGGTAGTACTTGTGGGCCCCTTATGTTTTTATTTTATGTTTAAATATATTTGGGAACAAAATTTTTTATTATGAAATATGTAAATTGTGGAGGAAAAGTGTCTTGGGAAATGGAGATTAGGTGGATCCTTGTAGGAAATGCTAAGGAAAATAAGATTTAAAGTGGGTACAGTAGAAAAGTACTAGATGTGGCACCTGGGAAGTTGTATTGTACTTGGTTGAACACGTGGAACAGGAAACAACCAATCATAAAAAGGGGGGAAAATTAGACTTAATTGGTTGAACACGTTAAGTTGTACTGTAATTAGTTAGTTGAACACGTGACTATTGGGAGACTATTTAAAAAAATAAATAAAACTCAGGAGTAGACGAGTTTAGTTTGATAAGACAATATAATGATTGACCAAATTGTATGCTAGATTATAAAAAAGATTTCGTTCACACGAAAAATTTGTTTTGTTAAAATTCTAGTTTGTTTATTTGTCAAGACAAAATTAAACTCATATGTTATGCCAAAAAGAGGTGTGACCAAAATGATAACAGAATGTCTGACCAACAGATATGTGAATTGAAAAAACTAGTTTGATTGGATACACTTTTATTGTTAAGCCTTTTTACATAACATATGTTAAGCCTTTTTACATAACATATGTTAACAATTTTATCTTATGATATCCATGCTAACATATGGTTTTTCGTTAAAACATAACATATGTTATCCATGTTAACATATGTTTTTCGTTGTGACATAACATATGTTATACCTTTCTACGTAGCATAATTTTCAAGTAGGAAGTTGATGAAAGTGAAAAAAACAGTGGGTTGCTCGAGTAGACAATAAAAAGCATTCATCTAAAAGTGAAATAACATCCAACGAAGTTGTAGTAAGTTATAAAGTTAAACATTATATTATATTAAGTAAAATTAAATTGTCTTTTCATTAAAGTTAAAATAAAGATACATGTAAGTACTAACAACCATATAGCTTGCATTTCAAAATAAAATCAAAAAATTATAAATCCAAAATAGCTTAAATAAAAAAAAAGAAAAGACGTTTTAGTATTACGGGATCCTTTCTTATTACATGTCTTCGTATAGAAATGTTAAAAAAAGTTCACCTTAAGTTAAAAAAAAAGTTCTATTGTTAAAGCATATTGTACTATCTTGTACTTTTGAAAGTTAAATAGTATTATTTTAAAGTTGGTATTCTTTCACGGGTCACATTTACCTCGTTAATATACAAAAGTGCTATGTAGGATAAGACATAGCAAGTAAAGATAACCTAGTTAGGATAAGACAACTACGAAAGACAACTACACACATGTACGGTGCACATTTACCCAGGAAAACTTAACTTTAACATAACAACATTAGTTAACTAGGGAACAGACTAGAGTCATTCTAATAAAATGACTCTTTTTATAAATTAACCTATGCAAGTAAACCAATCTAAAGTAAAAATAAGAGAAAAAAAGACATCAAAAATAAAGTTTGAATAACAATAAGAATGTCTCTATCGCGTATTTGACGTTGCAAAACTTTGACATCATCTTCAAGCTTGTTTTTTGATTTCAACAAACCAGGGATTATTTGCTTTGAACGGTCACACATGGGCTGATCTAGCCAAATAAAATAACCACACTTGTTCTCCTGCAGTTTAAAAAAACAAAAACAAAAAATAAAAATATAAAAATAGAGTATAATTGGGAAAAACATAATTATGCAGACAAAGGACATAAATTTACCAAATGAGGACATGAATGAAAACGGCGACCATAATTCAAATCGGTCCAAGATGTACGTAAGGTGGCAACCTTATAGCAGTAGCAAACATACATACTGGTGTGTCTGAGTTTTGGATGGGCTTTTGATGGCAACCTTGTAGAATGAGTTTCTGAGTTTTGGATGGGTATTTAACAACAACTCAGTGGGTGGAGAAGAAATATTAATCATTAAAAGAAAATAAATGTAAGAACATATGGTAGGAGGAAAATTAGATATGTCAATTAATTGATTTAAACGATGGGTCCTTGACACGTTTCCCAATATAGTAAACTAATTAGTGACCAAACATATTTCCCGTGAAGTACTGCAATTAAAAACAATATAATCTGAACATTGTAAAACAACATAATACACATACACTGGGAAACAATAAAAACCACCTAATACATTTAAAATAAAAAAATACATGAGATAGAGTACATAAAGTTAGATAATTTTGACCAACTGAATTGAGGGTCTCACAAACTAACGAACAAAGTAGAAACGTTTGCAACAGTGACAGAAGTCAAAAGACAGAGTGGGGTATGGAAACGGAGTGGTGATGTTAGGGAGGGGATTATCAACATCATAATAAAACATCCATTCATCATCATGATGTTGACCGCAGCGACTTGAATTTTTTATGCAACTTTGCTCAACTTTGGGCCTCTCAACCTTTCTGGTTTTGAAGGAAGGTAGGTTCTCTATTTTGACCACAGGTTTAAAGTATATTCTTGAAGACGACTCTATTTAATCTTAGAAAGAGGAACTAATCTACGCCGAGGTGTAGACATGATAAAAAATGGAGAAAGGGATGTTGTAGAAAACAAGAGTTCAAGTATCACCTTTATATATTGAAAAAATATAGGAGGTTAGATGATGATGTGATGTGTTATAAATATGGTTGTAAATGTAAGTCCAAAGGTCAAATGATTGTCAAGTCCACAGGGATAAGAACATAAATTTATTAACAAAGAAAAACTAACAAAAAGGGAAATTGAAAAAAACAAAAAAACATAAAATAACATTGTTAGTGCACAGAAATTTGACACTGTGGATACGTTATCCTGGCATATGTTTTTGGATCAGTTATACTTAGTCAGATCCCGTTAGGATCAAGGATCCTCAGTACTTATTATTTACTAACGATTGTTTCCTGTGTATAACATTATATTTGACAGATGTAACGGCTAAGAGATGTGGTCTACCCCCTAATTCGCAGCTTGAGTGATGAAGCACGTGGTCAAAGTGGCTGTTATGCTTATATTGAAGACAATGGCGGATTTTTTGGAAACTTAATTAATACCTTTATTATTCATAAAGTTATTGAGTTATTATCTTTTATGTATATATTGAGGCTATGATCAGCTAGGAAACACACTCTGCTCTCTAATAAATCAATATTATACACACACACTTAGAATTATTGTAAACACTGATCATAATCTCCAACCTTGTATCCTCATTTTTCATATTAATAAAGTGGTGATTGACGATTTGTCATCACCTGGGGTTTTTTTTCTCTGATATAATCAAGATCAAGGGGTTTTTCCTCGCAACAAATCACGGTGTTCATTCTTATTTCATTCACATAATCATCATTATTATCATAGCACTAAACCTCACATGACAGATTTGGATACATTATCCTTGGTAGATTTTTGTCCAAAACAATGTGGCGCCCACCATGGGGCAATTGGTTCTTTAATTCCGAAAATACCATATCAATATTCAACCTTTTTAATCAATACCACCATCAATGGCCTCTCAACAATCTTCTGCCTCATCCACCATGCCTTCATCAATTTCTCACCCACCAAGAACCTTACCACCGATGCCTCCTCCGCTAGCAGCAACTCCAAGGACCACCGTGGATGGAAACAAGACACAAATTCCAGTCTTCCATAGCTCAAAAACCACTACTGCCACTTCGGAGGTCAAATCTAACAATTATGTTTCTGCTATGTTTTCACAGGTTAAGGCATACATGGAGCAGCAGAACAAAACCAACCAGAGGATCCAACGTGAAATTGAAGATCTCAAGAAAAGAAAGAGGCCAGCGGAGGATCAGACTCCCTTGATGCCTAGGGTGCTGGATTTCACTAATCCAGGATTCGTGGCTCAACATGCTTAAGGATTCTCCATCCTTCAGCAAGGATCATCCATCCTTCAACCAAGGTCCGTGGGTCAGCATACTCAAGGATCCTCGGTCCTTCAGCAAGGATCATCCATCCTTCAACCATGGTCCGTGGGTCAGCATACTCAAGGATCCTCGATCTTCCAGCAAGGATTATCCATCGTTTAACAAGGGTCCATGGGTCAGCAAACTCAGGGATCCTCGTTCCTCCAGCCAAGATCATCTATCCTCCAACAAGGGTCTATGGGTCAACAAGCTCAAGGATCCTCATTCCTTCAACCAGGATCGTCCATCCATCAACCAGGATCCTCTGGATTGTATCATCCAGGATCCTTCAACTCCCAACCTCAAGGATCCTTCTTCCAGAATCAAGGATCCTCCGGAACTCAACATCAGAGGTCCATGAAGGAGATATTATCCCCATGCAAACCATTGCCTCTGGTGGACCAACTCCTGTAGCAGACACATCTTACCTCAGCTATTCTTCTGGGATGCCAACATTCACACAACAAAGAGGTAACACTTATAATCCTATATCCTTAGATTCTAATCTTGGTTCTATGCACGCTGCAGGTTTCAACCAAGCTATGGCTAAGGAATTGCGGAAGCTTAAGGATATGATATCCAGTGTACCAGGGTGGTCTGACCGATCCCTAAAATACCAGAAGGGAGCCATAAGTTGTCCAGATTTGATCCACCCTTATGTGATGCGGAGATCCCGAAACGCTTTTAACCCCCAACATGAAGGTGTATGATGGGACCACTGATCCGGAAGAGCACGTGGCTCAATATAGGGAGAGGATGGAGATCAATCCAATTCCTGAAAGACTCAAGGAAGCATGTATATGCAAGGGTTTCGGATCTACACTAACAGGATCTGCACTTAAATGGCTGCTAAGTCTTCCTCCCTATTCTGTTACTTCTTTTCCGCATTTAGTTAACTTGCTCAACAGCCAATTTTCTTGTAGTAGGAAATTTGAGAAGTTAACTAGTAATTTGTATAGAGTTGTCCAACCTTATAAAGAATCCCTTAGGGATTTTGTTACAAGGTTTTGCAGGGAGGCCCTAGAGATCCCTAGTCTTGATATGGCTACGGCTGTTGAAGCATTCAAGATGGGACTTCAAAGGGGCTCCCCATTTTATAACGATCTTGTGATGACTCCATGCAGAACTTTAGATGAAATCAGAAACAGGGCACTCAGATTTATAAGGCTAGAGAATGACAAGAAGATCCAAGAACAGTTAGGGGCCCAAACGAAGCAAGAATCTCCTGACAAGAAACAAGGATCCTCATTCGAGAAAAACAACTCGAAGCCTTACTCCAAATTCAACAATCAAAATGTCCAAGCAGTCGAAGAAGGAGATGATGATGATGAAGATTACCCAAGCATTTCCGAATATTGCTTTTCTATGGATACTCATGATTTAATTTGTGCCATGAAGGATCTTGGAGAGAATGCAAGATGGCCTCGGAAAAACGAGAAAACGACGTCCTTAAAAGACAAGTCCAAATGGTGTGCATTCCATGAGGATTTCGGCCATCAGAATGATGATTGTATTGGTCTAAAGAGGGAAATTGGATACCTCCTAAGCAAGGGCCATTTCAAGGAGCTCTTGGGAAGAAAGAAATCCAGAATTCAGGATCCTGAGGAGGTCCCACAAAAAGCAACTCCGCCCCCACCAGATGCGCAAGTAATCAACTTCATCTCCGACGGCTCAGATATATGCGGTACTTCTTTCTCCTCGGCAAAAAGACACGCCAAAGAAACCAAAATGGAGAACGGGGAACGACCAGTCATATCCACTACTTTGACGACTGACAAAAGAATCCTCTTTGATGAAGAAGATAAGACAAGCATCCAGGATCCTCACCACGACGGTTTGATTGTAACTTTATTTATTGCTAACCATTATGTGCGCAGGATCCTAGTCGATGGTGGAAGCTCGGTCAACATTATCCAACATGATGTAGTGCAGAAAATAAATATCCTAGACTCGGAAATCATCCCGAGAACTTCGGTGCTAGTTGGTTTCAGTGGTGAAACCAAGAAAACAATGGGGGACATCAAACTTTCAATATACATCGAAGGGTTAACTCTTATAAAAAATTTTGTGTTATTGACAATCTGTCTTGTTGCAATGTTATTCTTGGCAGTCCTTGGCTACATGGGATGAAGGTTGTAGCCTCTACTTACCATCAGTGCATCAAACTGCCAACTCCTTGAAGAGTAGTAAGGATAAATGGTGACCAAGTGGAAGCCAAGAATTATTATTCTTCATCCATGAAGCCGACAGCTAAACAGACGATAGCATAGCAAATACAGCAAAATCCTAGGAATGTACTGGAAGCTTGAGAGCAGGACCTAAAAGAAGTATCCTTGGATCTCGAGGATCCAGACTTGAAAGTTTTCCTAGGATCTAGTATCCCTAATGAGATCGAGGAGGATATAGTATCCTTCTTAAAGCGACAAAAATCCACATTTTCCTACAGATATTCAAACATGACAGGTATTTCAAAGGAGGTAGTTACTCATAAATTGGGCCTTGATTATTCTATTAAACCCGTCAATCAGAAGCGAAGGAAATTCGCTCCTGAGAGAAACACGATCATACAAGAAGAAGTTGAAAAACTTCTTAAGGCCAGTATGATAAGAGAGGTTAAGTATCCTCGATGGTTGGCTAATGTGGTTGTTGTTTCTAAAAAGAATGGAAAGTGGAGGGTGTGTGTCCATTCTACTGAATTAAACAAGGCATGCCCCAAGGATCCTTTCCCGTTACCACATATAGACTCCATGGTGGATGCAACGGCAGGACATGAAATGTTTACCTTTATGGATGCTTCCTCAGGATTTCAACAAATTCAGATGGAACCATCTGATCAAGAGTATACATCATTCATGACTCCTACCGGCATATACTGTTATATTGCTATGCCATTGGACTAAGAAATGCAGGGTCAACATATCAAAGATTGGTCAACATGATGTTCAAGGATCATTTAGGCAAAACCATGGAAGTCTACATAGATGACATGGTAGTAAAGTCGAAGAAAGCTGAGGATCACCTCAGAGATCTTGAAGAAGCATTCAATATCCTGGATCAGTACAATATGAAAATGAACCCGTCAAAATGCCATTTTGGTGTTAAGTCTGGGAAGTTTCTAGGATACATGGTGACCAAAAGGGGAATAGAAGCGAGCCCTGAGCAAATAGAAGCCATCATTAATTTAAAGTCTCCTGTGAATGCTAAGGATGTCCAAAGACTGACGGGAAGAATAGCTGCTCTCAATAGATTCATTTCCAGATCCTCAGAGAAGTGTGAAGACTTCTATGATATCTTAAGGAAGAATAAAAAGTTTGAATGGACTCAAAGGCATGAGGATGCACTAAAGGCTCTTAAGGATTACTTATCCTCAGCACCAACCTTGATGAAGCCAATAGATGGAGAGCCATTGTCTCTATACTTAGCCATTTCAGGTAATGCAGTCAGTGCTGTTCTGGCCAAGTAAAAGCCTCTAAGACGCAGAGGTCAGGTATTCTTACCTTGAAAAATTAATTCTTGCTTTGATTATGGCCTCAACCAAGTTGAGACACTATTTTGAAACACATACTATTATTTTAAGAACTAATTATCCTGTTAAGAATGTGCTTAGAAAACCAAAATTGTCAGGAAGGATGGCCAAATGGGTTGTGAAACTAAGTGCATATAATCTTCAGTATGAGCCTAGTTTTACCATCAAGTCACAAGCGCTCGCAGACTTTGTGGCTGATTTCAGTACTGACATGCAAAAGGAAGCTGACTTGGAGGTTCAACAATTAGAAGAAACCAAGGATCCTTGGATCCTCTTTATTGATGGAGCATCCAACGTAAGAGGAACAGGATTGGGTATCCTACTGAAATCGCCACAGGGGGACATAATACCCCAGTCCATTGCATGTGCATTCCATCCCACCAACAATGAGGCAGAATACGAAGCACTTATCGCAGGTTTGCTTTTAGCTAAGCAAATGAGGATCAGGTATCTTCAAGTTTATATAGACTCTTTACTTATAACTAACCACTATAACGGCTCTTATACCATAAAAGGTGAGAACATGGTCAAATATTTAGAAATTGTGAAGGAATTAGCGTAATCCTTCGAGTTGTTTAGTATCATGCAAGTACCTAGAAAAGAAAACGCTGGGGTAGATGCCTTAGCAAACCTGGCATCATCGTTGAAGATTTCAGATGATGTAAAGATACCCATCATTCATATATTGTCTCCGGCAATTGGAGAATAAGAAGCTGTGAAGATGGCATTGGATTGCACAGGAGAACCTAAGGATCCTCCATCCTCTTCAAAAGTAGGATCTTGGATCCTTCCAATCAAAAAATTCCTCCAAGATGGAGAGATACCTACAGGGGAAAATCCTAAAGCTTTCATATTAAAGGTATCACGGTTCATAATTTTACAAGATGTCGTGTATATAAAATCTCTTGCAGGTCCCTATTTGAGATGCATCGACGATCCTGAAATACAAGAGGTACTTCAAGACTTCCACGAAGGCGATTGCTGCAACCACACAGGCGGAAGAGCATTATTCTCCATGATACTTCTGGCCAACAATGAAGAAGGATGCAATGGAGTACTCAAAGAAGTGTGATGCTTTCCAAAGGCATGGAAAAACCCTACACCAACCAGCGCAACCTATGTATCCTATTTCCTCATCATAGCCTTTCATGAAGTGGGGAATGGATATCGTGGGTAAGCTACCAAAAGCGCCAGGAGGAAATGTATTCATGGTTGCAATGACTGATTACTTCTCAAAGTGGATAGAAGCTGAAGATTTTGTTCAAGTACGCGACAAAGAGGTGATATCTTTCATTAAAAGAAATATTATTACTAGATTTGGTGTCCCTTCGGAGATTATTTGTGACAATGGTTCCCAGTTTATCGGGAAAAGAACCACTAATTTTTGTGACAGTTGGGGCATCAAGATGATTACCTCTACTCCGGTGCATCCTCAAGCTAATGGCCAAGCGGAATCAAGCAACAAGATTATCATCAACAACTTGAAGAAGAAACTAGAATCCAAGAAAGGCAAGTGAGTTGAGAAACTTCCTTATGTTCTTTGGGCTGATAGAACAACACCAAAGAATGCAACAGGTCAAACACCCTTCTCATTGTTGTTTGGCTCAGAAGTTGTAGTCCCTACAGAGATGGTGGTTCCGACTGCCAGAACAGGCATCCGTGATCCTCAAGCCAACAATGAAATCCTTTTCCAAGATCTAGATATTGTTGATGAGCTCAGAGACCTAGCTAAGATCAGAATGGCAGCATATCAGAAAAAAGCAACTGGGGCATACAAAAAGAATATCAGGATTCGAAGATTTGAAGAAGGAGATCTAGCTTTGAGGAAAACCTTCCAAAATAAAACCAATCCAGCAGATGGAAAGGTAGCACCTAAGTGGGAAGGTCCTTACCTGATCGAGTCAGAAGTCGGAAAGGGGGCTTATCGCCTGCTGACTATGGAAGGCAACAGGTTACCAAGAGCATGGAATGCTATCCATCTCAAGAAGTACTTTTTCTGATCAGGATCAAGTATCCTCAGAAGATCGAGTATCCTTAAAGGATCAAGGATTCTAAAATTGGTAATATCTATCCGATCACTTATTCATTTCATATTCTTTTTATTATTTTAAGGAAAATGTATTCTTAACGTTTATTCTTTCCAAGTTTTAAGTAACAATGCAGATTTCAATAAGAGATTCAGTGACTAAGAAGTTGGCCAGCTCTCCTTCACGTTTGATGTACTTTACTATTTCCCTTGGCCTTGCCCATGATTAAGGTATGACCCCCGATGGTCATATCTTCCAAGGTTTAAAGCTTTTCACCTTTCTTATAAATTAGAGTTTCTACACTCTCGCCTGGAGCACACGCTATCCAACGTATAGTCCGGGGCAGAGGGACCAGTACACGCTTAGTGGCTGACAATTTCGTTGTATTCGGCTATGTAGAGGATCCTACAATTTATGGTAGACGTACCATACCTAAGGTTTTGGCGTTTTCATGTCACTCACGTCTGGGCTAAATCCAGTTTTGGGCGAGTCCCCAGTTAACATCCGTACATTGGGCCAGTCCCCAGTTTGGGCTTGTCCCCAGTATTTAAGCTTGTCCCCAATTCACGGGCTTGTCCCCAGTTCACGGGCTTGTCCCCAGTTACACGGGTTTGTCCCCAGTTTATTTTATGGGCTTTTCCCCAGTTTATTGGGTTTAATCCCAGATAATATCATAAGTTATTTGCATCAGGTATCATAAATTAGATTCTGAGGATCACAGAAGGGTCAATAGTTATGGATTCAAAATCACTAATTCAGGTTTATAAGGATTGCAAATGGATCAATACTTATGTCTAACCAGACCTTACGGGAGAAGGATATACAGTCGAAAGGGAAGTTCCCATGGAAACTCCATTTATATATGACAATTATATCCAGCTTGTCAAATCTCATATGTTTTTGCATGAAGTTTGAATTCAAAGGCAAACTGACAGCTGTGATCTTATCACAACCGCCATTTTGGGGCAATTGTTAGTGCACAAAAATTTGACACTGTGGATACGTTATCCTGGCATATGTTATTGGATCAGTTATCCTTAGTCAGATCCTGTCAGAATCAAGGATCCTTAGTACTTATTATTTACTAACGATTGTTTCCTGTGTATAATATTATATTTGACAGGTAATGGCTAAGAGACCTGGTCTACCCCCTATTTCGCAGCCTGAGTGATGGAGCACGTGGTCAAAGTGGCTGTTACGTTTATATTGAAGACAATGGCAGATTTTTAGGAAACTTAATTAATACCTTTATTATTCATAAAGTCATTGAGTTATTATCTTTTATGTATATATTGAGGCATTGATCAGCTAGGAAACACATTCTGCTCTATACCAAATCTATGTATATATTGAGGCTATGATCAGCTAGGAAACACATTCTGCTATCTACGAAATCAGCAATACACACACACACTTAGAATTATTGTAAACACTAATCATAATCTCCAAACTTGTATCCTCATTTTTCATATTAATAAAGTGGTGATAGACGATTTGTCATAACCCGGGGTCTTTTTCCTTTGATCTAATCAAGATCAAGGAGTTTTTTCCTTGCAACAAATCACGGTGTTCATTCTTATTTCGTTCACATAATCATCATTATTATAATAGCACTAAACCTCACATAACATATTTGGATACATTATCCTTCGTGGATTTTTGTCCAAAACAAACATATACATTATACAACTTGCAATGTCATACATGATAATAGGTTATTAAGAAAGGGCATGCTTAAAATTGAGAACAAAATAAGAAACAAAACCTAACATGCCTTCCTATGAAATTTATTTATTAATCCCACCATGAACTACCTAAACATTGTCACTTGTTTCAGGCTCTGCCAAAGACTTTTTCTTCTTGTTCTTGGGATTTAAAGGACAATTACGAGAAACATGATGAACATACTCACCGCAAGTACAACATAACCTTGTGACTTTTTACCTGCCTTCTTGACATTTTTCTCCGACTCACCCATCACTCGACAAACCTTGCCACATCCTTTTATGTGAACAGCATCTGGATTCTCAATAAAATCATCACCTTCGTTCACATTGCCAATAATTTCTACAAAAATAGATTCGTTGTCATCTACAGCATCTGCATTTTTAAAACTTTTTTCAAAGAACACATATTTTAATTCTTTAATCTTCATAGCAAAAGAGTTAAGACCTTCAGAATCAACCCTCAACATGTCAACACACTGACTAACCATCTCCAAAATCTCTAAACGTATAACACTTTGAGGGTTTGAACTCACACTAAAACGATTTGAAAGTGAGAAAACACTTCTAGGTAGAACATCCCGTTTCCACCTATCACTTACATACTTCAAAGGGATCTTGTCAAGTTTTTTAATTCTGTAAACACAAAACACATGGCGGCATAAAAAAAACCAATACGAGTGAATCCCTTGAAAGAACAAGACGCCGAGTTGTCAACAGGATAAAATTTAACCTGTAGGATAAATAAAACATGAGCATCAACGGATTTAATATTTGTTACATAACAACCATACTTTCCTTTCATTATCTCGTTTTTAACACATTAAAGATGGTTTAAGTGTACAACTCAAATGCATGTTTTTCTATTTCTTCACCAGTAGAACTTTTAAATGAAGCAGATGAAGTCTTGTACTCACAACTTCTTTGAGAATAACGTTGACTGTCAAGTCTAGACTCCATACACAACATGAATTGGACAAGCGTATTAGCGCTAGTTGAGTTGACTTTAAATGTTGCATTAGAGCTTTCACAACGAGATGTAGTCTTCATTAAACAACATAACGGGATATCTCGAAAATAAGCAGGAACCCAACGATCGCGGATCTTAAACATATCATTCAACCACTCGTTGTCTTGAAAACCAAACTTCTCAATAAGATAGTGCCATCTGGACTCAAATGTATCAGGGGTGATAAACAAATTCCAAACCAAACGATGTAGTCTCGAACGAACGTTAGTATTTTCAATAACATCACCAGATACCTAATGTAAAACAAAACATATAAAAAAGACATAACACAGATATAAAAAAAAAATCATTGCTCAAATTTAAGATCATAACCTTGGCCGGAAATTTCTTCATTATGTGCCACATACAAAGCCTATGACGTGACTCAGAAAATACATGAACTATTGCTTTCCGCATAGAAGGATCCTAATCACTTAAAACTAATTTGGGTTGTTCGTCATGACAATTAAGAAAGGATTGAAGCAATCATTTGTAAGAGTCGATAGTCTCACTACTGATCAAGGCAACTCCAAAAGTAACACATTTTTTGTTTTGATCTACACTAGTAAAGGGAACAAATATCATTTTGTACCTGGAAAAGTAAAATTTGTTAACACTAGAAACATATGTTTTAAATATAAATGTACATAAGATAAATTAAAAACAAAAATTGGAATCAAATGACTGACCTATTAGTCTGATACGTGGCATCAAAAGCCAAAACATGACCAAAAGCTTTATAATTTAACTTAGATATATCATCAGCCCAAAAGATAGATCTTAGCTTTCCATTTTCAACTGTAAAATCAAAAAAGAATTAGGGGCAACACTCGTAACGATCTTTCAACCGGTCCATAACTAACTGGGAATCCCTATCACCTATGAAAATCCTCATTCCATTATAAAAGTTCTTGAAATCAATAGGTGTACCTCTAACGTTATGATGACTGCCCTTTATTGAGACAAGAAAACGATGAGCAACAGTAGGACCAATTCTATTTAAACTTATCTGGTGGATAAATCTTTTGGTTAAAAATGAAAGCTTTCTAGATATCTTAGTCAAGTCATGGTTAAAAGTGTCAACAAGACAATGATTGTGATATTCTACAAACTTAGACACAATAAAGTTTAGATGTTTCATGACAAAATGAAACACCTAGGTGAGCCTTGCAATAAGTTATGGTGAATGTCTTTTGCCTGACATACATTGACGGTTCAGCCATGGAATCAAATGAACGTTTTCTTTGGCGCGTACCGTACTTGTTACACCTCAAATACTTGTGTGTACGACACCTTTCCATTTCTTATTTTGGCCTTTGTGGACCGAAAAATTAGATTCTTCAGCATATTTATAATACATAGTAAAAACATATTCACATGATTTAAAAGCAATTCCTTCAACAAGTTTTAAATTGTTATCAATCTTTGGACGCCAAAACTTCGTACCATTAGGAGAATAATACACGATAAAGGAAAAGTGGGTGAAGGAAGGTGGATAACATTAATGGTGAGTCTTATAATTTTGTTTATAGAGAAAGAAGTAAACAAAATATAGGAGGGAAAGTATGAAATGACATATAGTGAACTATGAAAAGTCAACAAAGGACAACAATATAAAAAAGATCTTCCAACAACAATACAATAAATTAAAATAAATGGGGTACACATGAGGAGTTCCCTCAAAGTGGTTGTATAAAATAAATAATAGGTGCCATCTACCAAACTCCCAGCAACATCTCATTCACATTTCAAGTAATATATTTTACTCTACCCACAACAAAGAAAAATACACAAAAATGTATCCCGGCCCAAGTACACCTCCAGAGGATGTTATTGAAAACAAAAGGTGTTTTGCACTAAATCCTGCTAACAATATGGTTGAACTAGCTAATAAGCCAGTGGAAACTGGAATTGTCAAGGTTGAACCAAATGATGGGGTTAATAATCAGCCACATGTAGATGAGAACCCACATGAAGATGACCATCCTCTACCTCCACCTCCTCCTCCTACTCATCGACCGTACAAGAAGTACCTGATTGGGAAAGGGTACGAAACAGACCCCGGGGCGGAATACGTACCACCAATCCACTCTCCTCCACCTCCACAGCCAGAACCAGATCGTTACGAGTCTGAAACCGACCCCTTTTACTATGTTAGTGATTCTAGCGAGTCATGGGATTACTACAATTGGGGAGAAAATAAGTTTTTTAATGTTTAATTATGTTGTATTTTTATTTTAGGTTTACCGTTTAATTAAATTTTAAGTTTAATGTAGGTTGAATGTTTAATTTACGTTTGTTTAATTATGTACAACAATGGTTAATGTTTAGTTATGTATATTATTGGTTTAAGTTTAATGTTGTAACTCAACTCAAAGTTTGGTTTGTTTAATTATTTGTTACCCTGTTTTTACATTAATCCACAATTACCACGTAATTAAATCTCAAAATGGACATACAGTCGTTGATAATTTAAAAATAATTAAAACAATATAAAAAAATGACATATGTTAAGAAGCGTGCTAAAACACATGTTAATATGTAAAAGACATATGTTATCATAAAAAGGACATGCTATCATTAAAAGAACATACGCTATCATGTTATCATAAGATAATGTCTTACAACATATAATGACCATACTAACAAAATGTGACAATATAAAGGGAAATACATAAAAATAAAAAGAAAAACCACAAAGATCTAGAAATGAGTTCAACATTAGAACGACAAAATACAAAAGACTAAAACAACAAGCGTTCCTCACCCATAAAACTTGAGGTGATATATTAGGAGTGTAATGACCAAAATGGTTATAAGGAACTGGGACTGACTAGAGCACCCTGCCGCAATAAGCATTCCTCACCCATCAAACTTGGATACGGGTGATAATCATCACACAAAATGCAAAAACCAAAATCTTGAGGATCAGGAGTAGGAGAACCAGACATAACCGAAGATGTGACTTCATCAAAAACATGATAAGCATCGAGATGGGTGACTGCGGTGACCAGATTAACTTGATGAACAACTGGAACAACGTCAACAGATACATGTAGGTCAAGTATTGGATTAACTTGATGAACAACAGGAAAAACATCAACAGGCACTGGGAGGTCAACGCTGGAATAATGAATATCTAAAGAATCGAATGCTGTTAGTTGATGTTGTTTCTTTGAAGGAGAAAAACCTGAAAAATATAAGAATCGCTTTGCTTTGGGAGACATGTTTGAAGAAGGGTAAATTGGAAAGAATAAAATCGAAAATTTGAAGATGTTAAGAGAGATGAAAGGATACAAATTGGTGATTTGACAGGGTGAAAAGAATAAAGCATGGGACCAAAGAGGATGGACATAAAAATACTAAATTACCCTTCTAGCTAAACAACTATTAAATATATCAAGTAAACACATGGCAACACCACAACCACATACTTGAGTTTCCAGGGTTTTCGCAACTGGAGAGGGTTTCTGGCATATACTTTCCCTATATATATATATATATATATATATATATATATATATATTATAACGAAAGTAAGGCAATCGAAATTTCCATTCAAGTCACCATACAAATCCTAACAATATTATATCAATTTATCGAGAAATATAATAAACGAGTATATGTATAAATTCTCCCATAGAATGGTTCAACGACCATTCTTTTATCATCAATTACCATAAGCAACGGTGATAATATTTTCCTACAGTTCTTATAACATGGTAATTATATCTTTCAAAATTCTCAATAATCGAGCTTGCCATAAAAAACGAAGCATTTTATCTTTTAAATAAATCGTATTGTTGTAGACTAGCAAGGAATACAACAAGTATTTGACTATAAAATTGATAACTCGATACCTACCATACTCAAAATATTCCAATTTTTAACCCAACGTAATTGGAAATTGGGGGTGTCACCCCAATAGATCTACCAATATTTTTGTGCCCTTACTAAATTGGTTAATAGTTATTTAACCAATTGTTGACTCATCTCACTTTTTACATGGTTTGTAAAATAAAACGATTTATAAAAACTTCAATAAATATCAATAGAAAGAATATGCTTTTCCCTTAAAATACAATAAAAATAATTCGAAAACAAGGGGTTGATAGAGAAACTCGCGGTTGAAGCTTTTCGGCCAAAAAAAATTGCGTGTCCTATATTAGTACAAGTTTTGTTAATAAAAATTGGTTTTAGTTTCAAAATCTTATATTGTCCTAGTCTAATGTCCACACAAGCACATAAACAAGTAATTTCCTATCTAAACAAGTTAACAAGTAAGTATAGTTCTGGTTTCGTTAACTATTGTTTTAATAACTAAATAAATTAATAAACAAATAAAATATATAAATATAATAAAATATTAAAGTTTCAGTTGCTAGAAAGTTTTAAGAAAATATTAATTTATTGTTTTTCATGAATCTTGTCGGTTTCACGTTTAAAAACGAATAATTCGACTTTTGGTATAAAATATAACTTTTAATTCTTGAAATAAATACTTTTTACATATATATTAGTCAAGTTTTAGAAGTTACTTTACAAAAATATGTTATTTTTGTTAATATGTTCATAAAATAACAACTTTTTAACGTTTTCGTGTCGTTTTCGCGACACGAATAGTTTAGGACTAAGTTTTGTTATCTTGTCCTCTTCTCATACATTAAATTATGTTATATATGAGTATTTTACAACTTTAGGGGTTGTTCCAAAACGGTCCCTAATTGTCGTGTCAGTTTACGTTTAAAAGCCGATTTTTTGACAGTTAAAGTTACCGACAAGTAAAATGAGTCAAGTAAGTTCACACCAAATATCCTATGAACTAAATATACATATTATAACACATAAGTCATCCTTATTTTCATATTTGATGACATAGTTTCATATAACACATTTTAGTCAAATTTAAGCTTCTAATTCATAACTTATGTTTATTAATAATGTCATTAATCAAGCTTATCATTTCTTATATGAACAAACATTATAATAAGACTTAAAAATATAGATTTCAACCTATTATTATAATTCCCACAACAAGCCAACTCAATACTTTACAGCTATATTATTTATTCTCATTTGGAATATTCTAACATGTGTGTAATCATGTAAGTCCTTTTCAAGAATCAACTAATCAACTTTGTGTTTATTCCTTTCATTATCTAATCATCACATCATTCCATATCATCAAATCATCAAGCCAATTAAATCATCAAATCATTCAATTATCCATTCTTAATTAACAAAGTTTCCTATTATAGTAACTTTTAGTTTTTGATAATTATATCTGATTTAATATTGTTGAGTCAAACAATTTACCTAAGGGGGAGATTGTTAAGTCAAAGATTTGTTCTAAATGACTTATGGAAGATTGGATTCTTCTCAACCTCCTCAGAATTTGCTAAGTATGGAACCGGGCATACTTTAGACCTCCGAGCAAGCTTTTTACTTAGCCGGGTACGATATTTTGTCTATCGGGCAAGGTTATCTTCAAGAAGTCTTCTTTAGTGGATATCCGAGCAGGGTTTGCAAATTAGTGCATTGCCGGGCAAGGTTCACTAATTTATGTAAATCCGGGCAAGGTTCACTTTATCAAGCAAATCTGTTCTTCAGAACTAAGTAAAGCTCACTACCGAGTAAGCTTTTTGGCTAACCAAGCCCATGAAGCCAATTGATTGGAAGACCGGGCAAGGTATTGATAATAATGATTGGTCCAGGAAAGCTTGATGAATATTGATATATCTTAAATCATCGGGCACAGTTCAACTCAAGCAAGGAACAGTACTGCCGAGTACACTTTGCTAATAAGTTATTTTTATAGCAAAGAGTTGAATGGACCATCGAAGAACAAGGTTGCTCGTAAGAGTTTGTCGGGCAAAGTCTGGCAAAGTCAAGAAGATTGAAGTCTACCCGGTGAGTATTTTAATTGGTAAAATACTCCTCTAGTAAAGTCTACCCAGGAAACTGATCCAAGCACACTTCTATGATTACCAAGTCTTGAAGGATGATAGAGTACACAACGTACTCGGGAAATGAATATTGCTAACAAAGTATACACGGAAGACCTGTTTTACACTTAGAATATTTGTGATTATGTAATTTGAATATGTATTAATGTTTGGGGTTTCTAGAAGGAATGACAGCTGTCTTAGGGTGGCAGGCCTATAAATAGAATGTTTTAGGGCACGCTGCCTAAGGCAGAGACACATTAATTGAAAAAGAATATTTTTGTGTGTGACGGCTGTCTTAGGATTCGTACGGATAAACCTTCCTTCAAGAAACCCTAAATAGATTATCGTTTGTATGAGTAATATTATATAAATGGAAATCTTTTGAGTGAATCTAGTTCGTGTTGGTTACCTTTGAATATTGATTAAGCAACCGTATGTTTGTTATTGATTCCGCCTTTAACAAACGGTGATCTTTCTAAATATAGCAACATGTCATTAACTCTCTTGTCGGCACATTAATTTGTGTGAGTTATGACATAATTTGAGTAAGATCGAGCTGAAATCGGGGACCTGACAAATATTTTAATCATGATTAAGTATGAATCTAGGTTTATAATATTCAACTAGTTTGATATAGTTTCATGCACCCTAGTGTTATTTTCAAGTTTTGATCTTTCAATTAATTAAGCAACAAAGTTTATATTTCTAGTAAGTGATAATTTGATCAATATGTTAAACCAATCTTTTCTTTAACAATGCATCCTATCTTAATTCAAGTATGCAATTTATTATATATCAAACATATTTATGCCAAGTATTCATATCAAAATCAAAGACTCAACTTTTCATTCAACAAAGTTTCCTTAATTGGCAATCTAATAATTTTAACAATCTTCAAGTATTAACTAATGGTTTTATGAAGTTACTAGCATATACCGTATCCAATATTCAATAAAATTATTCCATATCACTTTCATGATTCATTAATCCACCAAAATCATCAATTAATCCAAGAAATCCAAAAATCCCAAATTGCAACTATGAACGAGTTTTTGCTATATTCATGTTTAGTACTAACAATTCAATGATTCATGTTCATATCATCAAACTTAATGATCAATTACTAACCAACATTCATCCTAACATCAAAATCAAACATCAATTTCATCTTTGATTATACCTAAATATCAAGACGTGGATCCAATCCTGAAATAAATGAATCTATCGAGTAAACTGAATGACATGGATCAATGAGACCATCTGGACCACTCGAATGTCTCATGGATTTGGCAACATCATATGTAACATCCTCATCACCAACCTGAAGTGTGATTCTTCCGTCATACACATCAATAAGCGCTTTCGCGGTACGTAAAAACAGACGACCAAGAATAATGGGGACCCTCTCGTCGGGCTCCATATCAAGCACCACGAAATCTACCGGAAAAACGAACTTGTCAACCACCACTAGCAAATTTTCAATAATCTCCGGTGGGTACTTCACCAAACGATCGACCAACAGCAAATTCATGTGAGTTGGTGTAAGCTTGTCTAAGTCCAACTTTTCGTCAA
>NW_027506713.1:0-19143 GCF_021521415.1 Bidens hawaiensis
ATTGGAAGGCGTTGATTGACCAAAAATTACGTTTTCTTTAATTTTGAATACATCTGTAATAGAATATAATATGGTTAGCATATGAAAAGGATGAACATAAATATAAAAACAAAATTTTATAGAGCACGATGTTTCAATTTTGTTGACTTAATGAATGATTTTAATACACAAAACAGATAAATTAGAAAACCAGGAAACCAATTAGGTTATTTATATTTGATGTTCATAAATATATTAAAGACATGATAATTAGAAATATTACACAGGAAACAACAATAACACAACTTACTCTACTGGATATGAAGACTATCGGCTAACTTGAATCCACATAGATGATCAGAAATTCATTTATGTAAAAGTATCTAACCCACCAATATATTTCCAAAATAGTAGCCCATGTTACAAATGGGTTGAAAGTATATCAACAACCATATATATATAGACAACCATAAAATTTCATAACTAACATATTAACCAACAAAAATATTTAACATAAATTTGTAACCAAAATATTAAACATTTAGATTGTATAAATAAAAAGGTAATACTTACACAAACATACTATACACCTAAACTAAAAAACCAAATGAAGATATGAACATGTTATAATCATATTAGCCCACCATTAACTTCTTTGACATTTCACAAACAAAAAAAGTAATTTTGCTTCACAATCTAAAAAACAAAATAAACCATAGCAGCCTGATTAATATACAACTAAAGTTTTTAAGGTATTACGAGTTTCATTTCAACATTAATAAATAAATAAAGATATATTTTATTATAAATTATTTTGTAATTAAACTTTTGTTTTATTTCGATTCAAAGACCTTTTAGTTAAAAGTATTAAGTTAAATCGAAGTAATAAAGATTTATTTTACTAATTTCACTAATTAAGTCTAACTAAACTAATATAGAGATAATTAAAGTTAAACGGGTTAATTTTAATTTTATTACATAGAAGTCATTCCCTAATTAAAGTTCTATTAAAGTGACTGCAATCTAAAGTAAATTATGTTTCTAACTTTTTAACATCATTTCAATAATTAAAATCTATTTCATTATATAACTATTTTTTCAATTTTATACATTAATCTGGACATTTATGCGTAATTAAAAATTGTTCAAATATAAAAGATGGAAACTTTGTTAAGATTGGAGACTATTAAAAAGTACAAAAGAGTTGTTAAATTTGGTTATTAAAAATAGAAATAAATAAATGTGTAAATGATTGGAATGTATCATTAAAATTAAAGATGATGATTATTTACAATTAATAAGCAATTATAGTGAATATCTAAGATTTTTAAAAATAAATTTGAAATAAGTAATTAACAACATATTAAATTGGTCAAATAGATTAATGAGTATTTAATACAAAACATATTAACTTTTTAGTATAATCAAAAGTAAATTATTTAAATTTCAAGTATATATTAAATTTGTCATTTATGCTAATTAAAATCTGGTCAAATATAAAAGATGGAAAGTTTTAATACATTAAATTTGTCATTTAATACAAGACATATTAACATTTTTAGTTTAATGACATAGAATACTATTAAAAACTATAAAAGATTGTTGCAAAATTCGTCAATTTCGGTTTTGTAAAAACATAAATAAATAAATGTGAATATTGTTATAAAAAAAATTCCATTTTTTTTGGAAATTCAGTAACTAAACAATATACTGTTAATTTATTTAATTATCATGAAATTATTGTCAACACTTTAGTATCATTACCTTATTTAACAATAATTTTTTATAGATAATTCTTTTTTTCAATTTTATACATTAATCTTGACATTTATGCCTAATTAAAAAATGGTCAACTATAAAAGATGGAAAGTTTTATTTTCTGTTTACTTTATTAGTTTATTTTTTAATTTAGCCTGAATAAATTAGACAAATTGGTAATTCTTGACATTTATACATAATTAAAAATTGTTCAAATATAAAATATGGAAAGTTTATTGAGATTGGAGAGTAATAAAAACTACAAAAAAGTGTTCAAAATTCGGTTCTTAAAACATAAATAAATAAATGTATAAATGATCAGAATGTATCATTAAAATTAAAGATGATGAATATTTATCATAAATAAGCAATCATAGTGAATATCTAAGATTTTTTAAATATAAATTTGAAATAAGTAATAAACAACATATTATATTTGTCAAATAAATTAATGTGTATTTAATATAAAACTTATTAACTTTCGAGTATATTCAAAAGTAAAGTATTTAAATTTTTAATATACATTAAATTTGTCATTTATACTAATAAAAAATTTGGTCAAATACAAAAGATGACAAGTTTGTTGACATTGAAAACTATTAAAAACTTCAAAAGATTGTTGTAAGAGTGGTCAATTTCGTTTTTTAAAAACAAAATTAAATAAATGTAATTATTATTATAAAAATAAAGTAATGTTAGATATACTGAACTATTAAAAAGCAAATTAGTAAGAATTATCAATGAATGTAAATCGGAATAATTAGCATGATAATTTCGATAAGGAAATAAATCAACAATATTTTTGTATATCTTAAAACCTTCAACATGTCTATTGAATCTTGGAAGGAGTAGGTGGAACTTTTGTGACCCAGTCCTACCATGGCTAGAGCTAGTCTCCAAATCGTCCTTAAACTGTAAATATGAATAGAGGGAGCTCTCAACATATAAAAATAAAACTGTAAATATGAATTTCAAGAAATCTTACATCAGTAAGAACACGCATTTGGTGACCAGGTCCTACCGTGGCTCGAGCTATACTCTGAATGGTCCTCAAACTTCATGTTACTTGCCGTATATCTCATAAACTTTTAGATCTAATAAAAAAAGACGGTCATAAAATATTAACATTTTAAATCAGTTGATGGTTTATAAAAAAATTATTACCGTTGGATATGATACGCAATGGTTGTCTAGATGATGACACTGCACGTTTTGCAAACAAAATTATTATTATTATAACATAGTATTTAGAGAGTAACCATAAATTATTAAACTCACTAACCATTTGTATTATTCCTCTTATTAGAAGATGATTATTGAGAATTAGTGCGTCTTTTGAAACTTGAAGACATCTAAAATATAAAATAAAAAAAAATACAATTAACATGTGAAAAATTTAGAAATCTTATATCATGCAGAGAACAATAAGTTACATAGACTGACGTGTAGTTATATCGATTATACAAAGTAGCGTATTTTACAAACAAATCGTACACACCTTCAAACTTATAATATCATTCAACTTAAAATGTTATCAACACTTCCAAATTATTGAATCTCCGAGTTAATAACCCACCAAGTATTAGGAGTGACAATTTAAGAGTGACATATTTTGTAAGCTCAAGTATTCAATATATAGGCTTGAAGTTTAGGTGTGAAAGTTTATGGTAAAAGTATTTTAAGGAAAGACCAAGTTTTTATGGTTAACATAAATTATGTTCTTTCTATATAAATGATAATTCAATAAGTTATGAAAAGTTTGTTTGGATTTTATCTTGCATAAATTAAGTTTCCTCTTTTGAAAGAATCATTATGATCGTTTAATTTGTTTGACCAAATCAATATATTGTAGTATATAGTGTATTTTATATAATATTGAGTAGGTTGAAAAATTAATTTTCAACTATATTTATTACGAATTAAAAAGAATGACCGAGATTTTTGTTAATAATGACATATGTAAAACAAAATTATTGTTCATAATAAATAAATAAAATCTAATTACCATAAACTTTGATGATAATTTGAACGAAAAACTTAAATGAAATTACATTTATTGATGAATTTGGTCCAATTTTAACTAATTAGATGTGAACATTAAAAAACAAGATAACAATCTACATTTATTGATGAATTTGTTCCTATTTTAAGTGATTGTTAGTTACAAATTATATGTAACTCTCAAAATAAAAAAGTAGTTAAAATCTAAAATTAGAAACCGGTATATTGACTTAAATGAATACATTAAGTATTTTTATTATTAGGAATAGAAGTTATTTTTTATTTATTTAATTGGTAAGAAAAATAGAGAAGTGAAAGATAATTTTGGAAGGAAAGACAATCGTCCAATAGGCAACACGTGGCACCAAACTAATTTGTTTTAATAGTATAGTAGGATGTATGTGTATGCACGTATATATACTTTCAAGTCTTGCAAAACATGTTACAGATTAGAATTGCAACAAAGATCAAAAGTCCTTCAGGGGCGCATGTGACTCCAAAAACATTGGAAAAGTAGTCTATGCTCGCATTTGTAATGCGATGGTCATTGGTTCGATTCCGATAGTCGGCTTTTCTCTATTTGGTTTATTCGATATTTTACATGAATGATAATGCATCTTTGCTATCAAAGAATATTGAAAATAGAAATCAAATAAAGTGTCTTCCTCTTTTCGCAAAAGCCATTGATTATGTTATTATGTTATATGAATAATTAACAATCTCACGAAAAGAGTCATTTTCTTTTGCTATATATAGAATAGAAAAATCTTTATATTTATCAAACTCATCCAGTCATCTCATTATTCTTAATACTTCAGTAAATTTGGCTTTATCTTTATTTAGAATTTAGTTTATTTTTAGTTTAGGTTTATTCTATAAAATAAAATTTCATCAATAAGAATGGATAATTTAATAGAAATAAAGAGTCTTTATGTCGCATTATCGAGGTCCTCATTTAAATAAAACGTCGCATGGGTGCTTACCAGGGCTAACTAATAAAAGGCCCAGAGCTGGAAGTGATCTTAGAAACCAATCGAGTTCCGGGGAAAATTTTCAATATCGTATTTGCCTAGAAGAAAAACAAAAATTGCGTTTTCATTATGGTCTTACAGAACGACAATTACTTAAATACGTTCGTATCGCCAAAAAGGCAAAGGGGTCAACAGGTCAAGTTTCACTACAATTACTTAAAATGTGCCTGGTAGCATCCTTTCGGTTGGGTATGGCTCCGACTATTCCGGGAGCTCAATATGGTAAATTTTATAATCCCTATTCATGTTGTAACATCATTTTAAATCCATTCAATTTGAATTGGTATTTTCTCTATTACAATTACTGTGAAAAGGCATATACAATTATTAATCTTGGGCAGTTTCTTTGTGAAAATGTATGTATAGCCAAAAAAAGGATCGCATTTAAAATCAGGCCAAATTCTAATTATTTAAGTTGACTATGTGGTAATAGGATCAACTAAGCCTTATTTGGCTACTTCATGAATAACTGTTTATGGACGTTATGAGGAAATCCTTAACGAAGAAGATACATTAGTTACATTTATATATGAAAATCAAGATTTGATGATATAACGCAAGATCTGGATAGTTTAGACAACATTGATGTAAATTTCTCTATTTTTACCTTTGCATTTTACATTTGTACCAACTATACAAAGATAACAATAAATTATGCCATCAACAAACTTCTGAACCATACATTTTAGGTTAAAGGGTAATCAAGCATGGCCCGAATTGCCCCAAGGGGGTAATGACTAATAAAAACCTTTCTTATTTTGATTTGGTGTAATGAAGACCATTTTTAAATTTTAGTGTCATATAAAACATTATTGTTTGTTTGCCGGAATCATCCTTCTGCAACACGCAAATCTTTTTCACAGTTTAGCGCGACGCAACACGCGCGTGTCTATTACTAGTTAATCTAAAAAAGAAAAATGGCATTTTGTCATGATATGTGATTTTATAAAAAAAGGGGATATATGTAATTTTAGATCTTGGATTGGGGATATATGTAATAAATGAAGTTAGTATGGGGATATATTCAAAGTTGATTACTATTCTATGGAATAATCCCTTTAATAACAAAGTTATTTAAAGGAAAACGTGAGAAGGAAGAAAATCAATCTTGGTCAATAATTGTATAAAGATTTAATCACATTTTGATGTTTGCATTAACCCATATATGGATTTTATTGACTTATAGACTAAATGTTCTTTAACCTACAGTTTATAACTTTTAGGTTGTGTTATGAACATATAAATATGTAAGCCGAGTGTTAGGGAAAGTTGTTTTAATGTTCATATAATGTAGCTCTTAACTATTATAAGCTATTAGAACAATAATGATACTTAAAGAAATCTTTTGTAATATAGGTAAGAAGATTCTTTGATAATTGGTTTCTCCTTGAATATAACCTTTAACAATCAATCATGCTTCTTGTGTCTTAACGTTTGTGTTAGGATTTAATTTAGTTATGAACACCCTTAGGTGTTTCAACAAAATCTCAACGTTATTCTGACTTATGAACTTTAGTTTAATTTGCTACTAATAACTTTTATTCCATTTAGAATATTGATTGATTTAATGGTTTAATTAGAAGGAGTATGATCATTAAACTTTCCAACATCCATTTCAACTTTAGTTAGGGAGCTTACATAATTATCAAAGTTAGTAGGTTTTAAAACCTAGATGACCTCCTGAGTTGATTATTGGGTTTATTTGAAGTTTCAGTTTTATGAATTTGCTCTTGGTTAGGTTGCTATCATTTATAGGATTCTAAGTGTGTAAGAGTTGGTGCAGTATGGTGTACAAGAGGTGTAATTGGAGTTTAAATATTGAGTAAAATTTAATGACTCTCTTCCCCCCCCCCCCCCCCGCCTCTTGTACTTCTTACAAGTCATTATAATGACTTTTACTGCTCCCACTGACCTTAGAAGCCTTTAGGAAAATTTGCATGGGGTCAATATTTAAAGACCAATAGATTCTAATAGAAAAACGAGTTGATGATGTAAGTCATCGTAGTTTATTTTGTGAGGATTATTTCAGTAAGAAATCGGAGTATGCCCACATTTAAGAAACACCATAACTTTTGTAAGAGTAGTAGTAAATTCTACAGAGATAAATTTTGATGGAATAGTGTTGTGATGGAGCAGTGTCTTATACAAGAGGTGTAATTAAGATAATATCAAGTTTTTCACTCCTCCACCTCTTGCAAATATTGTAAGTTATGATTGAGACACTTAAGGCTCCCACTAATATTCGATATCTCTAGGAAAACTACATGAGAAGTTTCAATGATGTACGTGATGTGGGAATTTGTCATACATACGTTAGACTTAATCTGATTTCCTTTATGTGTCATAAGAAACTTAGGGACATATTTAGAAGAAATCATATTAAGTATATATGAATGGACCTATTTAAGACAGTGGATCATAGAAGACAGATTGGATACAAGTAAATAGCTTTTTAAATGATAAAGGATTATGTCTGAATATCATTCGAATAAGTTCCACGAATGTAAGTGAAATATAACTTCTGGCGGACCCATACTTATTTCTTAAGCCAAACAATGTTTAGGGAATCTAACACATTATTTAAAATCACTAAGAATGAGATTATATGAAAAATCACCCTCATTAACCGTGCCATGATTTCTCATGAAATTTGGTTGTAATGGACGAATTTTATGTGTCTCATTTGTCTTTTGTTAAATTTTTATTTGCATCATAACAAAAGTTGTGAAAGTATATAGTATCATCAGGTTCTATTTTATAAATGTTTCAGTCCAGATATTGATAACAAATAATATGAGTGTTTAAGGTAAGAGTGACTTTTTGTTGGCTGTGCAAACCTTATTACTGTCATAATGTAGCTTAAGTATTGATACTAAATTCTGATTAATCTCCAGAATATCTAAGGTATCATAAAGCGTTATTAGAAAACAGTCTATTATGGTTATAATAGCCTTAACATTTATATTTTGTCATTGACACTCATATTAGTTATTTGTTGATATCGGTAAAGAAACTTATAGAACTAGACTCAACCTATAATGTGTTAATTGGAATATTAGGATTAGCATACTTAAATATCATTAATATACACCTATTAATTTTAGCTTGTTGTTCTTTTGAATTATGATTAATCTTGTTGCTTATGCCTAATCTAATGACATATTTTTTGCAATAAGACTTCTCCTTAGAGAACTTAAAGCTGACAGTAATACGTGTATTTTGTCTATGAACCTTCGAATTATCCTCTTTTAGGTTTTAGTGGTAGTGAGTTGAATAACATCTTATTTTCCAGTACCGGACTTTTTTTTTCTTGTACATATGTTGCTGATCAACACACTCATTTTCCTTTGGTATTTCTGAGTGTTATAGTTGATTCTTAAGGCACCAAGTTGTACTATTGAAAATTTTAGAATGTAATGTACTAGAAAATTGTACTTATTTTCATGTGTTAACCCTTAATTTTATGGGTCATGTTATTATACATTATGATGTATTCAGGGATACCATTTAACCTTATAGTTAGAATTTAAAAAGAATGCGTGCATCTTATGAGTTATTTTGATTAGTCTCAAGAAAAACTAAATCAAGAATAACTCTAGTGATAACATTTATTTAAATAAGTTCTTGATTATCATTATCATAAGAGACATTATGATTAACTCATCCTATTTGTTATGCTCTAGTTTTCAATAGAATGATTATTATTAGAAAGAGCAGTAGGATAGTCATATCATGTCTTAATGGATAATTAAAACTAAGAAGAGCTAAATGTTATTAAAACTCTTTATGAGACAAATTCAGTTGTGTTTTGAGATTAGAGTGGATGATTTGGATGAGATTGTTATTTATAGAAGATTGTTATAGTGAGTAATATTATGGGATATTAAAATAACACATATTAAAATTTATGATCATTAGATTGATGAAGGATCATTAATGTGAGGATCATTATATTTTATTGAAGATGTGATATGTCTATTATTAACATCAAACTAATAGACTATGATTAAAAGTTCTACTTAAACAAAAAATAAATCACCTTTGGGCAGAATTAAATTTTATTTAAGTATATGTGCAAAACAATTGTAACACATCACCTTTGGGCAGAAGTGAAACATTTATTTTAATTATGCACTGGCTAGTTTTGCTAAATAAAAATGTAACAAATCACCTTTGTGCAGAAGTGAGGCATTTGTATCATGTTAGGCAAAACTAACAAAAGTTTTTCAGTTAGACTTGAATGATAGGGTTCATCACCTTTGGGCAGAAGCGATACATCAAAAAATCATTTAAATTAAGCCTTTTATGTTTTGTAAAAATTTATAACATTTAATTGTTGCACTTTTTACAGGTGGAAACTTCTCGTTGGTAAGGAGAATGCCTTGTCCAGGAGTAGCTTTTAAATACCGAAGAATGCGAGTAGCAGCCTCAAGATGACTCACTCTAGGATCGTTGACAAATTGACTAAGAATGTTGACTGAATAAGCAATGTCAGGTCGGGTTGCTTGCAAGTAGAGTAATCTCCCAACAAGCCTTCGGTATTGATTTCCATCCACACGGTCTTCTTGCTCTCGCTTATCTAATTTTAGATGCTGCTCCATAGGAAATGAACTTGGTCGACAACCTGTCATACTTGTTCGAGATAATCCAAACTTGAAGTAACCGTTGGAGTTTGTTAAGGATGATTCTAGAAGTCAAGGTTTACTGAGTCTGTCGCTAGTTTTTAGTTGCACATTTATGTTTCCTGATTACTAGGATAAGTCTGTTAGTTTCTGATTTAGTCGTATGTTTACGTTTATTAACGTTGTATGATGTTGCCTATTTAAGGCTGTTTTTTCATTGAAGATTGCTACTTGACACTAAAAGGTTTAGTTATGGTAGCATTGATGAACATTAACTTAAACCGTTTTTGTGGTATGTTCACAGATATCGTCTAATGTAATGTTATATAAAAGTTTATAGCATTTCGTCCCAGCCGGTATATAAATACCGATTCACAAAACATGATATCATTGCATACCATAACTAAACCTTTTAGTGTCAAGTAGCAATCTTCTTAGCTCTGTATATGTATCGAAGTCCAGCCTATCCATCCAACTTATAATTAGGGTCAACTAATTTTGCGATTGCATCAAATGTGTACGCACACGTTGGCTTAAACACCTTCTCTCGCTAAACTCATGCCCAATATGGCACAAACAAGCAATTCCAACTTTTGAATATTTAGCCTGTTACATTAACCATCCATGTAACACACATTATAATGTATTGACGGGTAACCGGTTTAAAAGGATTGCGACACAACTTATTACCCAGTGGTTATAACCGTGCCTAGAATTTATTTATTTTTTAAGGGATTTGTTATTCCTACACCCTTTATAGGGTGTGTGAATATCCAAAAAGGATGTGTGAATAACCATTGCCTTTTTTATTTATTTATTTTTTAATCTCCCTAGAATACTATAACATCCCAAATGTTCAAATAATAATATTTTACATATTATTTCTTATAATGGAAAAGTTACTTGAGTAAATAGATAAATAGTAAAATGGTAAGAAGGGAAAGATAAGGAGGTTAATTAAAGTTAATTAATCATGGACTAAAAAGGAAAGATGAGCCTTAGGTCCATGGGCTTAAGGGAGTATAAATACCCACTAAACCCTAAATCTTTCCATTTTCATCCAATTTATCCATCTTATTCTCTCTACACCTTAAAAACACACACCTAAACATCTTCATACGACCGCGAGCTAGAGGAAGGCATTCAAGACCGAAATCAAGCCAAATATAGATAAGATCCCCATATACAAGATAGATACAAGATCATAGTTCATACACAAGCTAGCCCGAAACCTAAATACGCTTAAAGGTATGTGCTTTAACTTTAAAGGTTACGTTTTTATGAACGGTTTGCCATGAAACTTAACCCTAGAGTAGATCGGGTCTAGATGTTTCATAAAAATGCAAACTTTATGATTTAAAATGAACCTCATGGACTTGTGACAACATACAGCTCACAAATGAACCCTAGATCTAGCCTAGAACGTTTTAAATGTATAAAGGTCCAAGCTTTATGCCTAAAACGAATTAGATCTAGATAATGGAATAGTAATGAAGGTAAAACGGTTGTGAATGATGATAATAAAGGATTAAAAATCCATGATTTAAATCATAGACCAAGTTAGCTGGGCTAGGTGGGAGCATAAGATAGAAAAATAAGCTGTGATGGGGGTTCTCGGCAAATCTGAGAATCCTTGGTCAAACCTTATGATTTTCGGTCAAACAAACAGCCAACAAGATTTCTCGGCCAGGAAAGTCATGTGTTCTTGGTCAAGAACACATGTTCACAGCAACCTTGTGTTCTCGGTCCGGGTTCTCGGTCAGCGATCTCGGCCAGAACAGGTTTTTGGTCAAATCAAGGTTCTCTGCCTTGAGTTTTTGGCCATCCAGTTCTGTTGGGCCTGAACCTAGTTGGGCCTAGATGCAATAGTGGACAGTTGGGCCTGATTTAACTAAGCCCACAAATGTTAAGCCCATATTCAATTTAGACAAACAAGCTCGTTATCTTGGAGCTTAAATAGACAAGCCCAACTTAGAAAATAACTTAAAATATTAATGGAAAATGTGTTAAGGCAGTTAATGAAAATAAAATTTTTCCAAACTGACCTGGCAGCTTAACCCCAGCCAGGGGCTCTGCCCCTTGGACCCCGCTAAGGGCTGCCGCCCCTAGAATCCCGCTGCCAGGGGCGCTGCCCCGGACCCCCGTTCGTTGTGGGTTATATAAAGATAGAAATACGATATAGGTAGTAATAGTTAATTGATACATGTAAATATTATACAGTTAGCCGTGCACAGCTCAAGAAAGGGATTACGATTAACGGTGAACGTAACCGCATTCAGGTGAGTTTCTAGCCCCATTTCCTAGTTATGTTTTCGGGGCTGTGTGCATACTCGATGTGATAGTTAATACACTTACCTTAAATGGTAAGTGTATGCCATGTATGATTTATATGTTATTTATGTATGTGAATGAAAGCTTGTCGGTACGTGAACGATCTTCGGATATTGCACGTATTGGCAAGGGAGGTATGTATATGATAGTTGAACGTGTATGTGAGATATACGTATAACATATGAGTATGTATGAATGATAAAAGAAGAAAGTATATGCATGTTATGGGTATATAAAGACAATATGTACGAAGATGAAGAAATAAGGGATCAGACCCTAATAATATCTGAGATAGAGAAGAAAGGGATCAGACCCAATAATATCTGAGATAGAGAAGTAAAGAGGGATCAGACCCTAATAATATCTGAGATAGACAAGAAAGGGATCAGACCCTAACAATATCTGAGATAGACAAAGGAAAGAGGGACAGACCCTAATAATATCTGAGATAGAAACGGAAGGGATAAGACCCTAATAATATCTGAGATAGAATGGACAGTAAATATAAAGTATGAGCTTAATAAAGTATGTACATATGTATGAAAGTATGAAATAAAAGCAAAATAGTAAAGTAATTATTATGTATCTTCGGATGCATGATTGAAGGTAAGTGAATGTATTGTATGATGTATGATTAACTAGAACTCACTCAGCGTAGCTGACTTTTAGTATGCACGCAGGTGAGTAGGATGCAACAGCTGGCGTGAGCGGGACACATGGCAGAAGAATAAGAGTCTGGCATCTGAAGACATGTTATGTTTTATAAGTTATGTTTTGAATTTGAAAGACAAGAAGAATGTTTTAAGACATGTTTATGATTTGATATGTAATGTTTTATGGAAGTTTATTATTCCGCGTAAAGTTTTAATTAACTCTAATATTTAGAACTGTGTTTATGAGTAAATCCAACGTCAAAAGTGAGGCACCGGTAACGAGGCCTTACAAATACACCCTAGAATTTATTTATTTTTTAATCTCCCCTCTCAAAACCCAACTGTATAAATACACAACACTCGCTCACTTACCACAATCTCTCTCTAGCCATGGCTGCCTCTCTCACTCTCACTCCACCCACCATCTCTCATACCACCGTCCACCGCCACCGAAAACCCACCTTCCCACACCATCCTCTCAAATCCCACTTTCTCCAATCTCATATCCATCTCCACACGCGCCACCAAAGCATCTCTACGCATGATAATTTGTTTTATCAACTGGACATGGTAAGCGCTCTGCTCCATCATCTTGCTGGTTATTGTACTTGTTTTTGAACTTGGTGTGTGTAGTTAAGTGCAATAGGTTTAATTGGTTTGGAAAGCTTGAGAATTTTGCAGTTGATCCGATGAAATGCCTAGGAAAATGAATAGATTTTCATATATGTGCTTCTCAAAAATTCTCATTGTCATTAAGTGAACCGAGCTGAGTTTAACCAAAACGATCCGTTCAACCAAAATTACGCCATCAAATTCGTATTTTACAGTCTGTTTAGGTAACTCGATATCCAAAAAACTGAAGAACAACAATTGAGTTTTCCGACATCTGTGGCTCGCAATGTACGGTCTTCAGACCGTAATCTCTCCAAAGTGCCAAAGTTAGATTTTTATACTAATAAAAACCCTCTGCAAGATCGTCTGTTTGTTGATGCAACGTTATCTGCCCTGGTCCCTGAAATGAAGTATCAACTTGAGTTTATTTGGATAAGATGAAATCACTTGTAATAATCAGCTGAAAATATTAGGTTCAGTTAGAGCTTAAAACGCCTCTAAAGGTCAGCAGAAATTGGAATCAAAGTGATCTTAACATGTAAAACCACTCAGCGTTCTTGGAGTCAAGCTGAAAAGTGTTTGATTTGATCGTAAACGGTTAAGCTCCCTATGACAGCTGAAATTTTGTGCATAATGTCATGCCAGCTGAAAATGAGTGTGATTAATCAAGTATCAGCTTAATTTCCTTAAGCCAGATGAATTCAAGACCATACTGATACACGGGCCTCAAACTTGGCGCTGAATTCAAGATCATACTTATACACAGGCGGGCCTCAAACTTAACAAAGTCTGCTGAAAATCAAATTTGTCATTCTATATTAATCCAAAAGGTATGACTCGGCTCAAAAATTGAATCAATTTCCGCTTAATTAAAAAATAAAAATTAACGGGTAACACTGTGAGTGAGATATTATGAACGAAACACGTGGAGATGGAATGTTGTTTCGTTAGAGAACAGGTGGAGTCTCGAGAAATTCTATCAAGACATATTAAAGCAAAGCAACAAGTTGCAAACTTATTAGCCAAGCCTCTTGGTGCCATACAACTCCGTTGCTTACTCGACAAGTTCGGTATTTGAAGCCTGAATGAAACCGTTTTAGACTTTAGAGGAAGTTAGGATGATTATCTGCATCTTGCAGAATTCTCTTATAACAACAGCTACCATTCGAGTAAGTGATACAAGTAACTAACTGATATTTTTAAGATTCGGTAAAGCCTATTCCTACGAAAATAGGCCTATATTACTTTTAAAGTTAGAAACGTGAACGTGTAATTTCAGTATATTTGTGCAAACTCAAAAGTATTATAATGTTATGCTAGACGTAACCTATCTAGTTGCATATTGATTTTTAACATCCAACGTTAGCAAAAGAGTGTTTGTAATTGGCGCCGAGACTCGATCTTGATCAACCACCTATTTAGTGTTATTTACTTGAGATTATTTGCAAATCAACAAGTATTTGCCAAGGTAACAACCAAAACTTATGACTAAACTAATAATACAAACTTAATATTAATCTATATTTAGGGTAAATCGTAAATAACGCCAAAAGGATTCCATTATTTTTAGCTTAATGCATAATGCCACTAGAGAAAATGATACTAGTTGTGCATAGAACTGCTTAGCACACATTAGGTTCAATTCAAATGTCTGACCAAAGTACCCCACACAACAAACTCCAAATAAATCATCAACACAAATACAAATACTAATATTAAGACAATCCACTTACTCCTTATATCAGCCACTGTCTGTTAATCAACTTACCCTGGTGTACGTTCAACAGAAAAACAATCTTTATTTATGTGACTTTCTTGTGTTTAAGCTACTCTCTTTCAGACTATGTTGTCTTAACCGGGCCAACGTTGCTTCAGAGTTTGGCTTGGACGTTCGCTCGGGAAAACCATACGGCCGCCGGCTAGAGGTGGGCAAATGGTCCGATTAACCGAACATGTTTGAAACCAAATACAAAAGAATACTAACACCAATGAGAAAATACCCGACCTCTAGAACGTCTGTTATCTTCAAAATAATAATTTTATTATGGTCAATAAAGAATTGCAATTGTAAAATGGAAAAGGTACTGTGAATGATTAATCGTATATATATTGCAAACAAAACAGTAAGTCCCTTTTATAAAAGGTATCAAAGAACAAAAAACCACTGATTTTGAGGCATACATTTAGTTACTAAAATAACAAAGTTATTTAAAGGAAAACGTGAGAAGGAAGAAAATCAATCTTGGTCAATTATTACTTCCATTACTCCCCCTCAAGTTGGCGCATGGAGATTAATAATGCCCAACTTGTCAACTAGGTTTAAAAGGAATGCGACACAACTTATTGCCCAGTGGTTATACCCGTGCCTAGAATTTATTTATTTTTTTATCTCCCCTCTCAAAACCCAACTGTATAAATACCCAACACTCGCTCACTTCCCGCAATCTCTCTCTAGCCATGGCTGCCTCTCTCACCCTCACTCTCACTCTCACACCACCGTCCACCACCACCCAAAACCCACCTTCCACTTTCTCCAATCTCAAATCCATCTCCACACGCGCCACCAAACCATGCATCTCTACGCATGACAATTTGTTTTATCAGCTGGACATGGTAAGCGCTTTGCTTCATCATCTTGCTGGTTATTGTACTTGTTTTTGAACTTGGTGTGTGTAGTTAAGTGCAATAGGTTTAATATGTTTAATTAGTTCTTCATGTAAGTAATAGTAAACATGATAAATATTAAACCTTTGAACCTGTTACAGCAGAGAGAGTAGTAACCGCAGCATGGTATGATGTAGTCGACATGTTTGTCATCTTGATCGAGTTCCCCTTTAGGATGTATAGTTAAGGATGGTGTTAGGGTTTTCGAGAGGAACCCGGTTTTAGGAGAGAGGAGGCACACAAATTGTTATGTGTGTGTGATTAGGTTATGATGTAAATATTTTATCTCTCTTTATATACACCCTAGAGGAAACCCTTTATTAGCTAGTAAAGGTAATATGGCCCATCAACAATCACCAAACTAATATATAATAAGGTATAATTAATTATTTTGATCTATTATTATATAAATGATAATGATGTTCATATTAATAAATATATAATACATATTTATTCTTACATTCTCCCACTTGGCCAAGTAATCATTTATTATGAGTATTAGATATAAGCCTGATCAGGAGTTAACACTCATCAGCTCAAGGCCCCATTAATCATACTGCAGTCCTTATTTAAAACCCAAGTAGTTATGATCAAAATTTTTAAGTAAGCCCTTCAGAACGTTTGATTTGTATATTAATTCGTCTATATGTCATTATGCATGCAGAACATATTAAGAGACGTACAAAATCAAAACCGGTGAGGAAATTTAATAGTTAATCATTCATAGTATGATATGCAGTTGAGCATAGTCATCAATACCCGTCATTATTATAAGCGCTTTCATAATATTTGTGGGTGTGACTTTAGTTATAAGATCCTTAAGCATATCATGAATGTATTCGATATGAAAATTTAGATTCCTCAATTTGTTCATAAACGAATAATTAATTTCATATCAAAATTTAATGCATCATCTCTCAAACTGTTATTGTTAGAGAAAACATGATAGCTGACTTTATCACAATTAGTCTTCAATATATAATTTATCTGGAGTTTAATAAAACTTATGAGTCCACTAATAAATATTCAACAACATTTATTGACAACAACGTTGTAATTAATCAACATATTATGTTATTATGACTTAGGTTGTTGTTATCAGTTAATTATGACTCCTCCATGAGAATATATCCCGAAAATTACATTTTTTTATCTCTGAATATGACAAAGTTTAGAGTAATCTACCGGTTTGAATTCTCACTTCTTCTTTTAAATTATAGTCTTTCGTTTCTTTTAAAGATATTTTAATACTCTTTTAGATGTTTCACATTAATCTAGACATATCTAGTGTGTTGCAATTTTGAGTAATATCTGAACGAGTATAGACTTGAAACTACATATGGATTCTACAAAATGAAGCACAAGGTAATAATCTCTCAATGATCCTATTATCCTCTAAATAGAGCAATATTGTTTGCTACATGTGTAATGACCCATTTAAGATAAAACTTATAGAACAAAACTAACGTCCCTTTGGGTATATCTCAGAATGCTATGATATCTATTATGTAAGGAATATCTCTGAGATCTATCACATCAAAGTAGGTATGAACAATGCTTTGACTTAATACTTGACAGAAGAATATCATCTGTAACATCCCGAAAATCCTAGAATAATATTTAATATAATACCTGCGTCGGGTGAATTATTTGAGTTAGTGGGATAATGATAATAATATGATAATAAAGCTTAAGGGGGTAGCGGGCTTGGTTAATAGAATTAAAGATGGACCAAAAAGGAAAGATGGGCCTTAGGTCCATGGGCTTAAGGGAGTATAAATACCCTTAAACCCTAATCCTTTCCATTTTTATCACTACACCATAGCCTACACCTTGATAAACACACACAAACACCATCCTATAACCCGAGTCAAGATTTGAAGGTGGAAACCCGAACCCGTTGGTGCTAGATCGTCGTGAAGAACCAAAACAACATCAAGGCTTAACCGTGTTCGTAAACCGACTCGTTTAAGGTACGTCTATATTTAGAAATCGTTCATATAGGTTTGGTTTGGTTTGGGAAATCATAGATCTAGGTGTATATGGTAGAGACGAATCCAAAACAACAATCCTCAATGAAATTGGTTAAGAATTGATGGGTTAATCGATTGATAAAAGAACCCGTATATATGCCAAAATCGCAACGTCTAAAACGTGATATTTTAGTATTTGGGTACTTGGGGTTTGTAGGCGCTGGGTAGATGAATCTATCGATACCTAAATCATGTTGTTTCATCACGATATGAGGGTTAATTAGAAATCCCATACCTGTTGACTGTTACCTGTTCTTATCAATTTTGACTTTGACCCTAGAGTCAAAGATTTGGATAAGCCTGATGCCCAATTCGTTATACCAGACGAATCGCTGGTCATTCGTTAGAAAATCATCATGAATTAGATGATGTTCAAGTAACGAATTGAAATAACAAATTAGATGATGTTCAGGAAACGAATTGGAATAGTGAATCGGGTCATGATCAGATAACGAATCAGAATGACGAACCAGGCTAACGAATCAGCTAATCAGACCATGAATGATAACGAATTAGGTTGTGTTTGTTAACGAATTAGACTGTAGTCTGATAACGAATTAGGCTTAATTCGTTATGGCAAATAAGATGGCGAATTAGATAATAATTTAAAATCCTAATGGAAAATATGATAAGACAATTAATAGATATAAAAATTTTCCAAGCTGACCTGGCATCTCGACCCCATCCAGGGGCTCTGCCCCTGGGACCCTGCTAGGGGCAGCCGCCCCTAGACCCCGCTGCCAGGGACGCTGCCCCCGGACCCCCGTTCGTTGAGGGTAATAATTTAACTAGAAACGTAATATGAAAAGTGATAGTAATCGATACGCATAATTGTTATACAGCTAGCCGTGCGCAGCCAAAGAAAGGAGTAATCATTAACGGAAGAAGTAACCGAGTTCAGGTGAGTTTCTAGCCCCATTTCCTTGTTATGTTTCCAGGGCTGTGTGCATACTCGATGTGACAGTTAATACACTTAACTTAAATGGTAAGTGTATGCCATATATGATATATGTGTTAGATACGATTGATTACTTGTCAGTACGTGAACGATCTCCGGATATTGCATGTACCGTTAGGTTATAAATAAGATATGCATGTTTTATGTAATGCAAGGATAATTACTTGGCGATACGTGAACGATCTTCGGATATTGTATGTATTGCCAAGAATAGTGACGATTGTCTCCTTATATGGATATTAAATGATAACTTATATATAGGGTTCCCTCTACGGATAATATATAGATGTTCCTTAAATGGAAAGCATAGTGTTCCTTTAATGGAAAGCCTCGTGTTCCTTTGATGGAGAGCATGGTGTTCCTTTAATGGAAAGCCCAGTGTTCCATTGATGGAAAGTATAGTGTTCCTTTAATGGAAAGCATAGTGTTCTTTCTATGGAAGTATATAGGGTGTTCCTTCTATGGAGAATATATATATATAGAGTGTCCTTCTATGGAAAA